>NC_141765.1:83425662-83576703 GCF_982258835.1 Parasteatoda tepidariorum
CAGCTTATTCAACTCACTTTGATAAAATGTGTCTTTAAATATTATTTTACTATTCAGAAATACAGAGAGCTCACTTAAAAACAGATTAATCTTGATTTTCAGAAAAGCAACAGCTATTACCGTAGTTCAAAGGAAATGGTACATAGGTAAAATAAAATGACCCATAGTCACTACATTTGCCAGTATATGTACAGTACGAAGCATTTTTTACCAAAATTAATATACAAAAACTGTCATTCTACAAAATAGGAACACTGACATCGAATTGAAACTCCATATTATCTACAAGCGGTCTTATCAAATACTTCATAACGATTTTGTGTAGTCAGAAACTACTTCTATGATCATATTTGAAGACTTTAGTAAAAGAACTAGATAAGTGACATTTTTGAAGAATCGAGTGGAAGGACCAGGCAAGTCACTTAACAGCAAAGAATTAACAAACAACCCTAGAATATCACTCACTTGGCAACGATCGCTAAGGCGTGGGCAGTTATTTACTCAGAATAAAATGGAAAACTTGAAACAGCTGTTTCCATTCATTAAAAATTAATGCAGGTTATTTTCCAAATCAATAATTAAAAAAAAAATAGGCTTCATCTCATAAATGTCTTTAGCGTATTATTTTATTGTTTCTAGTTCTCAATGCTTTGTGTTTTAGACACACTGCCCTGTTAATAAATTTATTTTATTTTTCAGAACCAATTATTATAAAATATTATTTTGTGCTTATGGAACTTTTTCAGTATATTACCTGCTCTTCCAACGGGTTGCAAAAAAAATAGATAATCAATAAATCGATAATGATACGAAATCGTGCAGAAAACAGAAAAAGTTATATTTACCTCTTGTTGCCTCTGAATCATTTTTGGGAGATTTTCTGGCAATCAAGGCTTGATCAATACCTCCTAGTACATAGAAGGCTTAAGCACGGGTTGCCATAAACAGGAAATTTGATCCTTTAGTAGTCCAAACGTAATGACATCTTTCGTGTTTCCCCACTGCGCAGTTTATTTTCGTTACGTCGGCCTACTAAATTGATCCATTCTGAGGCCTTCTCTTTTAAAAGAGGTGTTGGCTTGATACCAGGTTGTTCCAAAATGAGTTAACTGAAATTTTATTTCGTGAATATATGCCAAAATATATGCATATTTATTTTAGCTTTACAAACAAAATTATATTCGTTGAAAAATGTTAAAAAACTTCCTTGAAGGAAAGCAAATGCTAAGCACAAAATCATTAAGAAATCCTTCTTTATCGAAGAGTTATGGTCATGTAAATACACTTCCAAATATGAGTTATGTCTTCACAATTATGCTAAAAACATAAAGATTGAACAAAATGAAGAACATAAAGACTCATTTACTCAAATTCACTAAAATGTCACTTACCTGGTTCTTCAAAGTCGTCGTTATTTAAAAAAGTAAATAGTTTAAAATATAGTTGAAATAGTTATCTTAAAACATGATAGTGAACTACTATACACCGGAGCTGTTACTTTTCTATCTACCATGTAGTAAAATCCAAGTAATAACTAATGATATTTGAAAGTGCATCATTATTTTTCATGAAACACATGTTTTTAATACTTGTAGAACTATTTCGCTTTTATATGAAATTTTATTTTGTAGATGAGAGAATTATTTATGAAATTAAGGGCGCACCATCACTCCTTAATAATCGTCAGTTTGAGAGCTTTTGCACTGAGGAAATTAATGAAAGGCATGTTTCTCCACAACGACAACGGATTTCCATTATAATTCGCGTTTGATTGCATGATTCATTACTTATTTACTAATCTCGTCAAATTCGAAGACTGTCTTAGGTGCACAAAGATGTCTAATATGTAAATTAACTTACTTTTGCATTTAATGTTTTGAATTTGAAAATTGTTTATGTTTTAAAATACATATATTTTTATTTTATAAAGTGATTATTTCTTTATTCTTCTATCGTACGAATTATCTCAACACGAAGCTTTAAAATTAACTACAATGCGGTCATTGAAAACCGCTATTGTAATATACTATAAAGATAAAAATAGTGGACTTTAATAATAGCGTTTAATTATTTATTTGCTATGTAGAATAAACTGAATTGTGAGATGCTGAACGACAACTTAAGCTTACAAGTAAAATGGGCTATTCAACGAAATGATATCATCATTCATTTGACTGGAAATGTTGGTAAGTCTAAATTATCGGTGAACCCGTTATTCAAAGGTGTAAAACTTTTAATGGGAGTAGTTGTAGCAGATATTGGGTGTGGATTTTGAAATAGGCTGTAACAGTCATCCCTATTCTTACTATTTTTAGAATTTTCCCTCATGGTGCATTTTTTTTCAATCATAAACTATTTTTGATAATAAACCAAAACCCTCAGTAAAATACGTTACCATATTACCTATTTCGTGCTGGATAAACATAGCAAAACTATATTAATTACCTAACGATTTATAATCAGTTTACTTGAGCCATAAGGAATAGAGCATCCGCCTCCCAATAAGGTGACCCAGGTTTGAATCCCAGCTTTGGCTGGTCAATACGAATTCTGCTTTCCGCTGGCACTGACCACAGAGATGACATAAAATCTCCTCAGTGGTATATGGATCATGGGTTAGAATCCTGGAATAGAATCCCCTAATGCGGTTTTCGAGGTTTTCCTCTCCATGTAACGCAAATACTGGTTAGTGTCATCAAAAAGTTCTCCATGAAGACTAGTTTGCCTCTACTCTTGACCAAGAAGTTCTCTTGTTTTCTGGATTAGGTTCAAAATTTCAAGGCTGTTTGTTTGAACAGGCTGTTTGTTTGTAGTAAACTCAGAATTGGGTTGAACGCCAAAATAAAATCTATTACCTAGAGAAGAAGAAAAATTTCACTGTTTCCAGAGAAATGATTTTTGTTCTTTTTTTCTACCTTGGGTACACTGTAAAAAAATTTGGTGTATAGTTGCACCATTTTCGGTGTTGAGGTAAATTAAAAAAATTTCAATGTATATAGTCATATTTTTTCTTTACTTTTTCAGTGTTGTAGGTTTTTATGTATTTATTTATTTTTGTTTGTTTGTTAACTGACAATACTCATTTTCATGCGCATTAAAGTGAACTTATGACTTTATTACAAAAACATTTTGTTTAAAAAACAAGCGCATTTTTAGTTACAGATTTGTACTAATTCTTACAAATGATTGCTATTTTATCAATTTTATACAATCTGTTGTACAATAACTACAGTTCTAAATTTCAGAGTACATTTAGTTTAGAACTATACACCAAACTTTTTAGCAGTGTACAGTGGCATTGCTTGAGCAAAAAGAGGCATCTGCTCCCAGAAGCAGCCTCAGTGGCGTGTCATGTTCATGAGAGTCATTTAAAGAACACATCATTAATGACGACTCATATCCAAACAAACTGTTCTTAAGTTTAGATACACGTAACAATATTAAATATAGACACGTTCCCTTCTTTCTTTAAGTTTAAATACACGTATATCTCCATAGAAATTAAGTGCGTTTTCCTTGATTTGTTTATTTACATCAAAATAATTATCTAAGGTATAAAAATCCTTAATATAATAACAAAAAACTCAATAAATCCGCGGAAATAATTATTATTTTTTAATAACCGAATATTGTTGTTGTTGTAGTTTATTTACGTCGCACTAAAGCTGTTGGCAACGGTCTGGGAAACATCCCTAAGGATGATCCGAAGCCATACCATCACAATTTTGATCCTCTGCAGAAGGGGTGGTAACCCCCTTACGGTAGCCCAACGACCTACGCGAGAAGTCGAGCACTTAACGGTAAAACAGTTTAACGATGACCAATACCGAACACCCTCGGTCCCTTTGTAGATTGATCCAAGGGATCCCCCACCCGCACACTGACCGCAACCAATGATGCATGACTTCTGTGTTCTTCTGGGAACCGTGTCTTAACGATCAGTCCACTGCGGGACAATAAACGAATATATCTTAGCACAAATATAATTCCGATAATCTAACGAATTGATGATTTGAATCGATATATATATATATATATATATATATATATATATATATATATATATATATATATATATATATATATATATATATATATATATATATATATATATATATATATATATATATATATATATATATATATATATATAGTATATATAGATATAGGAAACACTAGTATCCCATCTGCTTCTCTGGGCCAAGTATGTAAATGAACATAAAAGAGTATTGGGAAGAAAATTTAAAATTCAAGTTAATTTTAGATTACTATCTCTATATCATTTTGTTTTAAATCTATAGTCAAGTAAACATTTATTGCATGAATATTTTTATTTAATGTATTACTTATGTTTATAGGAAAATTACAATACATGGCTTTAGGTTTGAGTAAAGACGATACTGAAACTAAGTTTGATGCGTCTGATGCAATAGTTGCTTGGCTTGATGAGAATGGCAGAGGTCATGTTGAAGATTATTTCTTAGAGAGCATTGAAAAGGTAATATGTATATCAATTTTACAAAATGAGCAAGTATAAAAATTTGTTGTTGATGTTTTTTTAATGTTTTCTTCAAGTGTGAAAACGGTCATGGAATGTGTCCGGATATTTCTCATCAAGGGTCTAAAAATAATATCGAAATGGTAAACGCCACAATATCTGGTAATACAACAACTATTGTCCTCAAGAGGCCATTAAAAGCAGGTAATAGTTGCGTTTAGATAATAAAAATTAAAAAAAATATTTATATAGTGCTTGAAATCATACTACAATAGTTGAGTATTTTTTCTTTTTTTTTTTAAGAAAACGCGTAAATGCTTCAAATTAAATTGTTAAAACACTATTTTTTTTATAGAATTAAATTACTATTTTTACAACGCAATATATCTGCTTTTCATTTTATACTGTTCGTAACGTAATAATTTTATTAATAACACTCAATTAAACCTATTTTCTATCAGAAAAATCGAAAATATATATTGCATAAAATAGTTTCATAGTTGAACTTAATATCAGTACAATAAAGATTAATAAATAAACATAAAGTTTGGTAAATTTGTTTTAAATTTCCTTTTCTAGTCAAAAAAAAATTTTTTTTTTATATTTGTAGTTTTAATTGCTAATTTTCAGATCATTTTTACGTCTGAATAGTAACTTTTTTTCAAACAAGAGTAATTTTCCAAAAATGATAGTAGTCAATACCTTCTTATATCGATAAATATACTATTTCATCTTTCTAAAAGTATATTAGTTTTTGTTCTAGGTCATTCAATAATTGTAGAATCATATTGACAATGTGACAGCATTTCTGAGAGTGAGCTTCCGCATGGACTAAACTGTAAAAAATTCCGGATCAAATAACAGTGTAAAGTACCGACACTTTGGGTGCATCATCCCTAAAATCCATTTTTACCGTAAAATATTATAGTAATATTAATTTAATTAGAGTGATTGAGTGATTTTACTGTAATTATTACTGTTGAAGTTACGGTACATTACATTTTTTCTACCATTACATATTCCGGTTAAAATGCATTTTACGGTAAAATGTACCGGTGCAAAAGTTGCGTGGTATTTTTACCGGAATTCGATCCGGAATTTTTTACAGTCTTAAAAGGATTTTCCAATTTTAAATAGCTTTTAAAAACTAACAGCTTTTACTTAATCATCAAAATTAATACAATGAAATTAAGAAAGATTTTGTGAAGCTTTGCTCTATTTCACCAAAAAATCGTTAAATGCAATATTTTAAAAATAATTTGAGAATTTAAATAATAGATTTTTTAACTAATCCAGTTATCGCAATTGCATGATCTCTTCCATTATTCAATTTTTTTCATTATGAAATTCGCAAGTTGCGGTTTTCTAAAGCATGATGAAAGTTTTAAAAATTCTTATAAATTTATTTATTACCTGATGCTAGAATAATTTTCTTTTCACAGAAGACCAGGTATATGATCAAAACATTTATACAGATGGGCCCCAAGCCATTCTTTGGGCAGTTGGATCAATTCAAAATGAAAATTTTGTCGAATCCCCAAAATTTCGCTCCAGAGGTAGTTATGAATTAGGCTAATTATATTTCTTAACACGAAGGACAATTAAATTGTGCTTATTGAATATTTATTTTTTTTATCAAGGTAATCTTCTACTAGACTTTGGTAGAGATCCAATTTGGAATTGCCCTCAAACAAATGAAAATGAAATTCAAGTTGTGAAACCTAAACATGTGTTTGAAATTCATTGTCCAAGTGATCGTATTTTTAGAGCACAACTTGGGCCTGCAGAACGTAAGTTTAAACCTGAATTTAAAAAATGTAAGTATGAATTTACAGAAACAGCTACATGCAAATAAATAAATAATAATCTGGCATCAATATCTGCGTTGATAAGAGTATTTCTTAAAATATTTATTAAATTTATTTTATTGAAAATAAAATTTGATATATGGTTAGACTATAGGCTTTAAACAAAAAATTTTAAATTGAAATTTGTCAACCATAAACAATACACACAACAGTTATGAGTGACGAAAATTATAATTTAATTTTAAAATCTTGTTTTTTTAAAATACATTATAATTTACTCTTAATGAAAGAATACATTCTCAACATTGAGCTAAATTACTATTTTTACAACAGTATATGTGTATATATATAATTTAAGAAAATGTAATTTAATGCAGAAATCCCGACAAAAAATTCAAATGCTGCAGAAGACAGCAGAATCCACCAACAACAGCACCAATAATAATATAAATAAAAATATATTTAAAAAAAATGGAAAATACTGACAGCCTCTTCCTTAGGACAATACTACCATGCAATCAGTGCAGGAGCAGTTTCTGCAGGCTAAATACGGCTAACAACCCTCTGCCCTCAACTGCCCCAAACAAGAAAAAAGAAGAAAGAAAAAAAAAAAATATATATAAATAAATAAATACAAGAAAACACTAAGAAGAAACCCTTTTTTTCATATGTCTATAATTTTTCTTTGTTTTTATTCTACATTTTGAACTTATATATATATATATATATATATATATATATATATATATATATATATATATATATATATATATATATATATATATATATATATATATATATATATATATATATATATATATATATATATATATATATATATATATATATATATATATATATATATATATATATAATCTGCTGCTCTGCTGAAAGTAATTATTACATGGAATAGCAAAGTAGCAAAAAGAAGATCTAAAAATAAATCAATAGTACCGTGCAGATTTTTTTTTCCTAATAGAATTTTTTTTTTCTACGATAGATTACAGGAAAGAACTAGTGTGGTACATCAATGGATTACCGACACCTGATTTGACAGTGCAAAGAGGAGAAAGTTACACTTTCATTGTAGAAGGAGGAAATACTCCAAATAAACGGCATCCGTTCTATATTACCGATAGTAGTGATGGCGGCTATTTACTTAAGGCATCAGAGGTAATATATCTTGGCTAATATATAAATAAGATTAAAATAATATTTTTTAAAAGAAAAACTTTAATTTTTTGGCCCATTATTCTTAATATATAATAAACTTAAAATATGAGTAATTACCTTATTAATCTGCAAATACGAATGCATAACCCTCCTATGCATCTTTAAGTTTATTTATGCAAAAAATGTATGCACCTCATGCTTAACATTAATGTATATCTTACTATATGTCCTTTAAGGACTGACATTTACGGTGAAATAGTCTAGTGCAGTAGTTTCCAATATTTTTCAGCTATGGAACCCTAAATATTGAACATTCTTCGGCGGAATCCTGACTTTATAATATGATTGAAATTTAAGATATATAGAAACAATAAAATAAAGTAAAACAATTGTGATCATCTTTACTAATGAAAGACTACTTTATATTCTCATTAACGAAATTTTTTCGTTATTTTTTTTTAATAATAATCTTAAATTAGATTTTATATCCGACAGTTGAATTCACATTCCTGGAGCTGTATCTAATTTAGTTTTAAATTTGTTTTTGGGTATATACATAAGTGAAAATGAAACAAATTAGCCACATTATGATTTTTTCTGCATTGAAAGCTAAAAAAACTGAAATGAAAGTTGAAAATGGTTACATATTTCTTTGTTAAAGAATTTAGAAATTTAATTTTATTAGAAAAATTCGATGGGAAATATTAATACAATTTTTCATAAATGCAAATCCTTTTTATAATATATTTAAGATATTGTTATTGGAAAAATAATACTTTTTAAAGAAAAAATTTGCTGTTTCTTTTTTATCGACATACTGTAAGCAGCTTTATGAAGGCGGCAACCGAAATGTCTGATTAATAATAGGTTATTAATTAGATCTAAATATATAAACAAGGTTTCAAAAATCGTTGCTATTAGACAAAAAAAAAATTCTAACTCTTACAATTCCGCACGGAACCCTAGGGTTTCGCTGAGCTCCATTTAGAAAGTGCTCTGATCTTGTGTTTTGTTTTTCGTCACAAGTTTCAATATATCGTAGCTGTTATAAGTGAACTAATGAACTACTAAATGAATTAGTGCTACTAAAACATTTTTGATTATTATTTGTATTGAAAATTTTAAATTAAAAACTTTATACTACTAACTAAAATAGATTAAACGTTTTGTGATGCTGGATAGAGTTTTTACGTTTTTTCTGAAGTGTATAAAAATGCATTTTTATATTTATTAAAAGCTATACTTTATTTATATTAGTTTAGTAACTTCAATCATTTTTTGTAGGGCTCGAAAGAAGAGTTTTTTGCTGGAGTAGTTAGAGATTCAAATACCAACATATACTTTCCAACTGTCGGTAAGATGGTTTAATTTTTAGCAGATTTTTAAATTTATACAATTATGATTAAATGTCACAAATTTTTATAATTTTATGCTAGAAAATTTGCATGCTCACATTCCTTTAAAGTATCTGACTAGTGCAAAAGCTTAATTTTGGGCAAAATTTTCCAAATTGTCTTTATTATGAATTTAGAATCCCTATACACTTAGCATTCTAAAAGTATTTTAATTTCGTTTGAAGTCGAATTATTTACTAAGTTATAGCAGTTTTGTGAAAGTTGATAATAGTGTATATACTTATAATTTTAAGTCTTTAAATGATAATTTATCTCAATTATCAGTTCATATATGATAATTATCTATGATAATTTTTTTCAAAATCAGATTTTTGCAGATTTTACACCACCTTAAACAAGATATCTCATCTTGTTTTTAAAATAATTGTCTACAATTTTTCATGAGTATTTATATTTATAGCACACATGTTTTGAACTACAGATAAGAAAAAAACGTAGAATTTCATTTTTTCTGCATGCTTTTTCGCAAAGAGAAGAGCGGAAATTTTAAAAAATTTGCTTTTTTAAGTACATTGATCCCTAACTCAGTCGTATATTAATTTTCTTTTAAGATAATAGTTCAAAACATAGTTAAAAGCCTTCCAAATAAAATCCTCGAAGGATTTTTTTTTTATTTTAGGTGATAGAAATTTTTTTACAGTGTTCAGCGTATATGCATAAAAAGTCTTTATTTTTACCTAAAAATGGCCAGTTAAAAAAATAACAATAATAATAACATTTTTTACTAGATATGTAAGTTTTTACACGTAATAAAACAACCAAACTAGTTTTTAAAAATTTCATATTAAAATGAAGGGAAAAAAACTTTTCGAAACTTATTTCGGATACCTTAAATACATTTATTTTTACATCTGAAATACTGATGCTAATATTCAATAAAAATAAAATTAAGAAAACCTTGTGTTTAACGTTAGTTACTTTTGCCTCAACATTTTTTTAAAGCTTTTTATAATAATATCTTTACACTGTCTTTCCGTTACTTCTCAGAATCAAACCAATTTTGATGCTTTAAATTGCACCTTTACTACGATGGCTCAGATAATGGTTCTCTCATACTTTGATAACATTTTTGTTCTGTTTTTATTCTTTTTTAATGCAGAAATTTGAGTTCTTTAAAGTGCACATTAGTATAACTTCCACGAGTTATAGATTTCTCAAACCATATAAAGGACAATGATAACAGAATGCCATCTGCACGTGTGTGTATGCCTAACAGTTTTAACAGTAATTCTATCATCTTAGTCCCTGGCCAAATCATTAGACGCACTTTAAGATTCTATGTAAAATCTTAATTATCAGGTGATACTATACAGCTTTATTGTTTTTACATAACTGAAACCAATTTGCACTTGTTTACGTTCGTGTATCAATTGGTTAAATTCGACGATATATTATATAAATATGTAATATTTATTATATCAGGTATTATAATAGTATATTATAATAATTAGACCAAATTATTCGACACACTGTGGTGTTTTAATAATGACACGTTTTGCTCGAATTTATATGCAATGCTTCTTATATTTAAACATACATGTAATGGATTTCTATTCAGAAGATTTTTTAAATACTTCCTATTTGCGTTTATTTTTAACGTATTGCATTACAATGTTAATCAATTAATACAAGAACATAAACAAGTGTAAAACGGCTTTAGCCGAGTAAATACAATAATGCTGTATATTATCACCGGGTAATTGAGATTTTATATAGAATTTAATAGTACTAATAATCTAAATTATCTAAATAATCTAAAGAATCTAATAATTCGGTTAGGGACTGTAGTAAGATAATTTTTTTGCAATCCATTTAAAAAAATTTATTCCTTTATAAGCTGTAAATTTTTTCAATGTATAAAAAAAGGAAAAAATTAATTGTTTTTAAAATTTTTAATTTATTTTAATAATTAAAAAAACATGAACAAAATCTGTGAACTCATAGCTCTTTTTTGCATCTTTACTTAGAAGGAAGATTATGCGAATGGAAAATTTCTGTTTCTGATCCAGAAGATTCTATAAACTTGTCCTCAAGTGAATCAACCCAACCATTAACTCTCATCTGCGAGTTTGGCACCTCAAAAAATCTTACATGGACTCCAGATTCAAAAACGCCAAACACAGTTTATTATCAGGTATTCTGAAGCTCTAATTTAGGAAACGACTTGTTTTTCATACTTATTCTCAGTTTGTTCTTTACTTTTAATATAACTTTCAACACTCTACATTTTTAAAATAAATAACGTTTTTAGACGTCTATATCATGTTACAATACTTTATGGATTCTGAAACGTTATTGTATTGTATAGGTTATTATATTATTGTAAACGTTATTGTATTGCATAAGTGAAAGCATTCAACATTTAGATAATATTATCCTATTATTAACTTCTTACAACCTGCATATCTTTGATTAAATACACGGATTCATACTAATCATCATTTTGCGTGTTAGTTAGAAAAAAAAGGAGGGGGATTCAGACATAAGAAAGAGTCATATATTTGTAAAATCCTCAAGTCGTGACATATTCTCATCACTATCCTTATGTGGTAGACCAAATAAAGCTGATAATAACTAAGGAAAAGTCATAGAATTTATCTGGATATGAAAAATTTGCCGAAGTTTGATATTTGAAACAAAAACACTTTCCGCTCCTGTCTTTTTAGGTTTAGTACGCTTATAATTAATTAAATCCTACTTCATTTTTTTAAAAACATTTTAGCGTTTTCATCTCAATTGTAGTGACTTGACATATATGTATCATTCATAGTTTTATTTTGTAATGAAATTTATAAAACATTATTTGGTTTAATTGCAACCCATAATACATGTATATATATATATATATATATATATATATATATATATATATATATATATATATATATATATATGTATATATATATATGTATAGAGAGAGAGAGAGAGAGAGAGAGAGGGAGAGAGATTGTTTACTTCTGCACCCTCTAGATGTAAATATGTCAGTGGATAATAATGTAGGTAAAAATATACAACTTTTCCTCAAATACTATTCATAGAAAATTCTCAATTGTTATAATGTCATCAAAATATTCACTTTTGCTTAAAAAATTGTGCTAGTATACAGAACTTCAATCCTACAACAGCAGAAAACCACATAAACAAACAGAATAAATGTATTTATATTTTAAATACTAAAACAATTTCATTTTCATTTCAGAGCTTTACCGAAAAAAACTTCGGTGGAAAAATTAAAGTCGTAGATTTTTGTGAAGAAACCAATCCCTCCTTCTACTTAGAAAATGAATTTAGAGAAATTCATAAACCGAGCCTGAAGGGATATAGATCCAAACCAGGAATGGAAAGGGAAGATCTATTTAGTGAGTCTGAAGAAATGAATCCCAGCAAAAATCAAAAAGAATTTCAGGAGAAAGAATTGGAGAATAACGAAAGTAAAGAAGTCAAAGATTTGCACTACGCAGAATTCGAAAATAAGTCAGACGAGAAACCTGAAAGTATTAAAACACTTATGATGACTGAAAATTGGAAGAGAACTGATTATTCCGAAAGTTCAAATCCAGAAAAAAATTTAAAAGAACTTGAAACCTCATCTGAAGAAACTCAAAGTAACAGTGAATCTTTAGACATAGATCAACATTTTTCTACTGATTCTGACCATCCTCATGATGAATCTGAAAGATCCGACAGAAACATACATCATCAGCATCTAAGATTAGAAAACACAATAAGAAAAGGTGAGATTCCTCCAAAAGCAATAGCTTCAAATGAAGATTTGGCTTCATCGCAACTCTCAGTTTCTCATACTTCTATACAAAGCTTAAGTCCTGCAAGTACAAAACAACAACAAGGATTTAAACCACATTTTGAAGGAGGATTTATACCATTAGTATTGAATCCCATAAAAGAAAGGGAGTTACAACTACCCCAGTTTCCTTCTTCATCTCTTCGGAGACCTCACCGTCCTTTCTTATTTAATGAGTCTATACCATTCCATGGTACATTTAAACCTGGTGTTCCAGATTTCAGTGGCTTCAATATATCAAGCTATTCCCAAGAAGAATCGAACTATCCTGTAAACCATGTTCAAGATAATATTCCGATGTTATCAGCTCCAAAGCCTCAAATGGTTCAAAATCAAATTTCACCCATTAATTTACAAGCAGAATTATTTAAAAGACAAAAGCGCCCAATGCAACATCAATACGTATTTCACCCTCCTCCTCGACCACGCAATCAATTCCTTCATGCACCATCACATGGCTCATTACTAAATCTTCACATTTCAAATGTTCGAGATGAATTAGAGCAAGTGTCATCTCAACGAGTGCAAGTGGCGCTTCAGTCTATCAAAGAGGATAAAAACAATCAAGGCCTCCTTCCACCATTTCATACAAGACCAATGCAAAATAGAAATCAAAAACCGCATAATCTAATACATTCTCCTCCAATACAGCGTCGTCCTGATATTGTTGATGGAGAAGTCCCATCGAATATGCGACCTTTTCAGCGGCCGGCAGGAAGCAACCGTCATGAACCAGTACTTAAGAAAAATATTGAACCTCAACGAATCACACCAGAACTTCAAAATGGACCGATGAGAGCCCCATATAATGGCCGACGCCCGCTTCCTCTTCTTAAAAGCACGTTCAAAGATCCATCGGACAATGCTGTTCGTAGAGTGCCTCCTTTAAGATTGGACAGATTTCAGAAAGCTCCTATTCAAAACAGGCTAAGAATTCCTATGTTCCCTGTTAATCAAGCTAATCCAGTAATTTCCGCTGTACCACAATCATCAGAAGATATCCTAAAATCCATGGAAAATGAGAAAAATGCAGAAATAGAGCACCTGCCGTTTCAATTGAAAAAACAATTACATGGACAGTTATTCGGTGCTCCAGGTATGTTGCATCTGGAAAACAAAGAATTGCGTCCACAGCTGTTCTCAGCCAATCCTCACGTCATAATTCGACAAAATCAACTTCGTCCTCCACATCAGTCCCAAAACAGCCAAGAAATGAATCTTAAAAACATTGCAATTTCAACAAATAATTTAAAACAGCATAATGCACCGAAAGATTCACACCACATTCACAACTCAACAGCATTATCTACTTCAATCTTAAACATACCCCAAGAAAATAGTTACTCTCTAAACAAATCACTCAGCAGCAATGAAAATTATCCTGTATCTTCCAGCTCTGAGGAAACTGAGAGTGAACCAGAGATATTTTTAACTGATACTAGTGAAGTTGCAGATGAAGATAAATTATACGATCAAAAAAAAAATTTAAGTGAATTCAGTTCATCAAATGAAAATACCTTTGAAAATAATACAAGTATTGAATTCCACTTAACCGAGGAAGTTTCAGATCATGCTATTGATTATGAAGCTCCCTTTGGTGCGCGGCTGAAACCAAGACCAAATGATAAATCTAAACAGAAAGTGAACGCAAATCCGATTCCCAAAAGTCCAATAAATTTTTTAAGAAAACCTCAACTACCATCACCACAAGTAACATTTTCCAAACCAAGTAATATAGAAAACATAAAGCCTTTGGAAGAAAGTTCTGGCATACACTTACCAAGTGAACCGAGTTACATCGATCTACTTTCATCAATAGAAAATGGAGAAAGTAATTTGCGAAATTATACTAATTCTAATATTTCAGAGGTAAAAGAAAACAAAAGTTCTCAACTTCCGGAACATTTATATGTCAATAAGATACAAGATTTGCCGTCATTTGTTGAAACAGATTTCATATCTTCAGATAATTATCCCGGAAGAAAACACATTCTTCCTAGTACTTCAAACATAACGTTTACAAATACGCCTGTAAGAGCACCGGAAGATATTAATCTGCCACATATATCAGAAAAACCACCTTCACATGATAACGGCACAGATTTTTCTATTTTAAATCATGTTTTGTATATCATTGGTGGACAAACAAACTCGGGACACTTTCAGAGAGACTCGGGAAAAGAAACACAATCTTGAACAATCAATCAAAATCATACGCTCAAGTTAAGAACTTAGTGGAAAAACATGTATACAAACATTCAAATCCCAGGTTTAAAAACATATTATTATCAGTTCTAAGTATAGAAAATCTATTTATTTTGCCAATCATTAAGTAAGACAGTTTTTAGTCGAAAAAATTTACAACTTAAATGTTTTGTTTACAACTATCTAATGCTTCATTACAAACTAATGTTAATTTTTTTCGAGTTCACTGAAACACCTTTCAACATCTTTTTCCACTTAGATTTTCATATATAAAAGAAGAGCAAAAAGTTTTAACAGTAGGTTTGAATTTCTATATCATTTTATTTTACAAATTTCAATACGTAAAATCATCGATATACTTTTACCGTATTTCATTCATCTTTCAAAGCAAACATATTTATAAATGAAAATACACATTTTTATTTTTCTCTTACATCTGTGATTTAATCATCAAGATAAATTTCAATCTTAAGTTATAAATAAATGGCAGGTCCATTTATTCAACATCATCGTCTTCGTATACTTAGAATGCATTGCATCTTTTTTGTAACTGTATCATGAAAATAAAGTTTTAATCATTAATACTGTGTAATTATTCCTAAATAAAAGTTTATAGGAACACGACTTATGTCGTAATCAGCAAGAAGAAATAGAAGCACCCATAACAAATTTTAATAACGTTTTAACACTTAAATAAATTCTAAGAGTAGTTAACAATACAATAAAAACTAACAATGAGCTGTAATTTTTATGATTCAAAGACACGAACTTAAATATTCTAATCCAGGACTTAAAACTGCATTTCATCTGGTCAGTCTTACTTAGTATAAAAGTACAGCTGAAAGAACTAGAAAAGCAAATATTTGAGGTGTCGCCATTTCATAAAAATTAAACAAAATAATGATCCTTGATGTGTTAATTGTGACTTTAGGTGGCAGCCATATTCCCTTTTGCAACCGAATCGACCAAAGTGATCATGCAGAGTTGCAGGGGGAAAAAAAACTATTAAAACTCGAAGTCAATAAAGTTTTCATATTTTAAATAATAGACTTGGTATTCGAGAGCACACTGATAGAAATAAAATAATAATAGAGACAGTCTGTGAGAGAGAGAAGCTCGTCAATCGATAGCAAGGATCGAACCTCGGAGGCTGGATAAATGGAAAAAAGTGTACAGTGCGAAAAAGTGAACATCTTGGTTAATTTTTAATCTAATGATCGCATTTTCACGCACTAGAAATAAGTCTTAATGGTTCGAATGCCTACCTCAAATATGCTAATTAAATAGGGTAAAGCAGCGATTCTCAACCTGTGGGGCGCGCCCCCCTAGGGGGGCGCGACCACACCAGAGGGGTGGCGCGAGAATATTCAAGAGAAAATATTAATTGAAAAAATTGATTAACTGGATGAAAGGAAAACGCACATATACATAGAAAACAAAATACATTTTGACATATTTAATAACTTATTAAAGTGAAACAACTTATTAAATCAAAATTTAAGGTGGGATGTCAAGGGTGGCTTGGCCTTATGGATTTTTTTATAATTTTTTGATTAAGTCTGTGTATCTGAATTTTTTATGTAACATCTTACACCTATCTCTAATATATATCACGTATACCTTTAATTGTAAAATAAAATTATAGTACAATTTTAAAATTTTAGCTTCTGCGCCTAAGGTTTCGCACAGGTTCCAAAGGTGAGCCATGTTTTGGAATCACTTTTTCACTTACTCAAATTATCTTTAGAAAAAACACTTGGACTGGCAAACTTCTCTTAAAAAGGCATTTTAATTGTCTTGCTGGTTGGAACAAGTTTCCCGACTTCAAAAAAGATATTTGTTTTCAGAGTGTATAATTTGTTTATTGATTTTACTTTGATACTTCTTGTGTGAAGTCACTTGCGATTCTTTTGAGTTCACTCATTAGAATTAATTAAGAATTATTGAGTTAATTTTGTCAGAAGGATTAGCCAACAAGTAAGAGTTAAATAACCATACTAGAGTTAACTAACTAAACCCATAGCTAATCTAAAAATTCCCAAATTGGCAAGAAAATACCAGAATCGACCACAAAAACACTCACAACTACCAAAAAATAAAAAAATACCTGAAAAATGACTTTAAAATGCAAACAAAGCAAAACACTTGAAACAAAATATCGCAAAGTCTACTAAAGTGCAGAGAACGTCAAAATATTATAAAAATTTTAAAAATACCAAAGTTCCACATTTGCTTAAAATGAAATAAATCAATTGGCATTTAATTCAAGCATTCCTTTTTGAGAAATAATATGCTGCGTAATGATTTATAATTAACTCTTTTATAGATTTCACGTTTGCTTCCGAAGGTGGCCCGAGTGTCGCGCCACTTGGCAACATACATAAGGTCTCTCTTTTACCATTTGCAGACATAAAACTATTAATCTGATAGATTAATTCGAATTAAAGTAATGTGGTTAAAGAAAAAGAAATAAACTTTCAGAAAACATATTATAACTCAAAGTTCTAAGAATTTAAACACATAATCTTCTCACCAAGAAATTACAACGACAACTGCAAATAATTAAATCACTTCATACAATGGAGGCTATTCAAGGAAATATCTTCCAATTCAGCATCGTGCACCTCAGATACAAGATTTACAATGCTTCTGCATTGTAAATCTTGTAATCTGAAGGGACATCTTATGATTCAAAATAAATTTCATTTTACTTTGGGGGGGGAGGGGGGCTACGTTAGGAGCACTGGCCACCTTTGGCTTACCCACCTTACTTAATCAAACATACTAATTTTTTAAAAAAAAATTAATAATTTTTAGTGACTTCCTTGGGTCTGCCCTGCAGAGCAAAGTTTTTTGAGGTGAAGCTTAATATTAGAAATAGCCACTCTCAGTCCTTTTTCTATATTTAGCCGTGATCTATATTTTGTCTTCAAAGAAGCCACAGCAGAAAATCCAGTTTCACAAAGGTAGGATATTGAAAACGGTAATAGAATGCGAAATGCCCTTTGTTTCAGTGCAGAAAAATCCTCCTCCTGCCAAAATTCAAATAGTGATTTATTACTAAATTGCATTTCAGTTTCGCCACTTGTCGTGAAGTCTATGGATTTTTCTTCCTCATCAATTGAGAGTCCTTCGGGAGTCTTATGAAATGGATTCCTAACCCACTCGTAACTTGCTAGCAGTTTGTCATGAGCAGGAAAATACTTTTTAAAATTCTTTGCTAGCATGGCTAAATGATTTTCAATGGTTACAAACGTAACTTTCATCTATTCTTCCTCAGCCTTATAAGTTTTAGTACAATTATACACATTTGCAAACATTGAAGTAGTTCTACTATACTGACATATTATCACAAAATCAAACATAGGCAATGAAATGAGCATCTTTATTAATATCTCTTGCTTCAAAGTTTATTGAAAACATTTTGTCACGCAACATCGAGAAAAGCTGACACTACATTTTCAGCTGTATCACCAATTCGACGAGCAACAGTATCATTTGAAAGAGGTATGGACTGTAATTGTTTTGAAAAATTAACTCCAAACATAGTTTCTACAATCTCAATTGCTGCTAATTTTTACTTTACTTTTGTTTTGGTAGTTAGTTAAAAATAATTTAAAGACAGAATTAAAAATACTCAATATACATTATTGTTGCATACATTTTACTGCAAGTGGGGGGCGCGATGAAAATTATGATTGAAAACTGGGCCTCGAATACTGAAAGGTTGAGAAACGCTGGGGTAAAGGATATTTTTAGTTACGAGTCCAAACATAGAGGCGTACTTTCTCTGAATAAACATAGCACTTTTTTGATGGATATTTGACCACCAAATATGGTGGGTAGCCGCAATCTGAAAAATGTGGTCCCTATAGTTGGGTCAGGAGAGCCTTTTAATGTAAATTGTACTTCTTGCATATCTCAAGAACTTTTTAAGCAAATCGAATATTTTTGCCCCACAATTATAAAATTCTTTTATCTAAAAAAATAATTTTTAATAATTATTTATTATTTTATTTAATAATAATTTTAGAAAAATTTAATATGTAAAGTATAGAAATTTTTATGTGATTTTAATGTATGCATTTTTAAACAGCAAAAATTCAATATTTGAACAAAATCAGTCGAATAGTTTCTGAATTATCAAATCTTAAAAAAGTCATATTGAATTCTTGATATCACTTGTAAAAAACTTAAATTCTTATAGTACAATTTCTCAACTATACGAAACCAGTTACAATAAATCATATTACTTAATTATTATAAAAACATTAAAATTTCAAAATAAAGCTGGATATTACCAAATTTTCCAAATTTAAACACGCTGTCGTAAGTACGTTTTTAACGTAGGTACAATTCACAGGGGATGGAGGCACCACTCTAGTTTTTAAAACGCACGCATGGTTGGAAACGCTTCGGAATTTCGGCTAATGTTTGTTGCTATCTTGTGAAAATATGAAAAATAAAAGTTTGTGCTATCTTTCACAATATATATGATACAATAAATTTAAAAAAAAAAGGTTATGGTTCTATAGTTTTACAGGAATCCTGGACGGAATCCGACATATTTCGATCAATAAGAAGTACATTCGTTCTTGAAAACGAAACATTCATATGAAATATGACGTTGCAAGAGCATTGGTTTTGATAGGACCAATAAAATTGGCGCGTCTTATGCTAACATGACCTTAACAAATCAAATGCGAAATAAAGAATTTTTACTTTTGCTTCGCTGTAGAAGAAAATCGTCTGCAAGAACCATTATTTATTATTCTTTCATCAGTTTCTTTAAATGTGAACAGAAAAACGTATATTTGCTAAGATTTTCAGATATCATTTCTATTAATTCTCATTACATGTTAATTGATTATCCAGTAAGTTTTCTTTTCCTCATTAACACGATTTAAGAATGCAAGGAAAAAAAAAAGCTTTTCAACGTCGTTTCAAAAGTTGGCGATGTTTGTATACGTAGAAAGCAGTTGAGGATCATGGGAGCTTCTAGCACTGTGATTGATTATGAAATTTTTATGATATCCCTGTAGCTTGATAAAACTTCTTTTAAAATGAACTAAAGTTTTTTAATAGCAAATTAGGTAACTTTTATAAACTTTTTAGGGATTACATTTGATCAGGATGGCCAATCTCTACAAGAAAAAAATATCCATATCGTACTTTTTTTAACTAAACTCTTTTTGTTTTCCCCTTTACATTCATTGAACATAAAATAATTTTAAAGATATGGAAATTAATACCTTATCAATAAATGCATATTTTACTTAAAGTAATTACATTTACTTTTATAACTTAAAAGGCAACAAACAATGAATCGTTAATTATTTGTCCTAAAAAAATTTATATTTGATTTTTGCTTACATTTATGCGGTTTAGCCATTTCTGGCTCTTGCGCCAAAAACACACTTGCCTACATTTATAAATTGAAAAACTGCTTAAATTTTGAATCTTACTTATTAAAAAAATAGCAATAAGGTTTCCATTCCAAATTTCAAAACTTGAATTTGCTCACATTTGTTTTAAATTACGGTTAAAATACGTCATTAGTATAAATAGTGTAACAGCAAAAGTCCTATGGTGTAAATAATCTTAATTTAAAGAGAATTTTAAATAAATTAAAAAATTTAATTGATGAAATTTATTTAAATATATGACTAAATAAGTTTTAAACAAAAATGTAGACAAATAAATAAATACAAAAGTAGTACTTAATTTGTGAATTATAAGTAAAAAATATGTTTAAAATAAATTACGAAATAAATGTTGGGGTATCCAAAATGGCATAGAATCCCGACCACTAGGTCAATAGATTTTAGTGAATTTTCTATTTCTTGTACTTTTTGAAATAAATAAAACCTACACTATTGGTATTCATAAAAAAGAATATTATTAGTAATAAATATCTAAAAGCATTCAAATAAAAATTTATTAATAAATTCGAAAGAGTTAAACCTTTAGAGTGACAGAACCACCTCTTCTTAACTAAAAAGGGCATAATCTATAAATTTTTTTTTCCTTTTAATTTCCAGAGAAATTGGTTTCAGTTTTGCTTTTCTCAGGATTTCAGCATTACAAATTTTATGGAAACACTTGATACCAAGATTCTTGTTTAACAGTTATTAATAAATGCTTGAAGTTTTTTCATGATTTTTATTACAGTGCCATGTCTCAGATCCATATAGTAGGACAGATTTAACATTAGTATTGAAATTTTTGTCGAATCGAATTTGTTCATAGTTCTGTTTAAAGTGTACCATGTTTTTGCCAAAATGAGTCCAACGTTCATGATATATATATATATATATATATATATATATATATATATATATATATATATATATATATATATATATATATATATATATATATATATATATATATATATATATATATATATATATATATATATATATATATATATATATATATATATATATATATATATATATATATATATATATATATATATATATATATATATATATATATATATATATATATATATATATATATATATATATATATAAATATAGATAGATAGATAGATAGATACTTAGATGTATATATGTATGTCAAGAATACAGATAATTTTTGCTGATGATTTTTCTTTTTTATGGAAATATAAATTCTTTAAAAGAGTCTAAATACCAATAAAAAAATTCAAAAAATAACAACTTGCCAACTTGCCTACATTCTAGATTTATTTTTAGATTATTCAAAAATACATAATCAGAACAAGGAAACAAGGTGCTGAAAGAATAATGCAAATATTGTATATATGTATTTCATTTAAATGAAAAGCGTCGGTCTTAATTGGGGCTTATTTTTCTCTGGCACAAAATCAAAGAAATTAGAAAATTGTCACAAGGAAAAAATAAGTCTTTTGTGGTCACGTAAAAATTTAGTTCAGTGTTGAATTTAATATTATTCAACTTAATTTTTTCATTTCATACAAATTTAATGCTTTAGACTGCTTAGATTACTTACAAAAACGTTCCTTAATTTCTTATTTTATTATTATTTTTACATATAAATTTTTTTTCCTTTTTTTGTTGTAAATACTCAAATCATGCTTTATTTTTTTAAGTATTTAAAATCAGTTTTAAATAAAACTTTTTCTTTAAATTTATTTTGAAATTAAATATTGTTTACAAATTATAAATCTTTAAAGAATTGAAAATTGGAAAATTAAAAATTTGGACATTTGTAAGATCTGCAAATTTTAGATATTTTTTTGACCTAAGCCCAAGACAGACTGCTAATATAGTCGGTCAACAGTCCAGATGGGTGTCTTTTATTTTATTGTCTAATATGGGTGTTTAATATTTTTATTTTATTTTTAGAATTTCTTTGAAATTAAGTAGCATTTGCAAATTATAAGTCAAAATTGAAGAAGAAAAAAAAGGTATTTAATGTCTGTAAAATCTGAAAATTTTAGATTTTTCCGGTACTAAGGCAAAGCAGACTGTTATTTTGATCAGTCACTAGTCAAAGTGTTTTCTTTTTTTTCTTTTTACTCTGTTCATTTATTGAATGAATTCAAAATTTAGTCTTCCTAATTTCTATTATCTGGAAAAATTAAGAGAAACGGATTAAAATTTCTTGCTGTTAGACTAAGAATTTCATGGTCTGATTATATTGCTTTAAATCTATAACAGATAAGAGAAAATTTCATATCTCGTGAATATTTTAGAAATCTTTATCGTGGACATTCCAGCAATCGCAATCAATAAATTAAATTTATTTTCGCTCTGACTCAATGAAGGCGAGAAGTGAATCAATATTGTGAAATTAAAACTACTAAAAAATTAAAACTATTAATAAATTTACTTATTTTTATTGAAAAAAAATATATAAACTTGTTTGAATTATGAATGTGGCAATTTATTTATTTACTATATTTCTTAACGTTTTTTTTTTTCTATGATATTGTTTGGGATTGAACGTAAAAAATTTTAATATCTGTGCAAGAGCCGCGATAACTCAAGAGATAGAGCATTCAGAGAGAGAGACCAAGATTCAAATCCCAGTGGTGGCTGGTTGATACTAATTCTGCTCTCAGCTCGTACCGACCACAGTTCTCACGTAAAATATCCTCAGTGGTAGACAAATCATGGGTTAGAATAATCCCCTTGCCATCAGAATAACCATGGTTTTCACAGTTTTACTCTCCATGTAATACAAATGCGGATCAGTTCCATCAAAAATATTCCACGAAGACTAGTTTGTCTCAATGTTTAATTTAAGAGTTCCCTTGTCTTCTGGGTTGGTTCAAAATTACAAGTCTACGGAGTTGAGCATTGTTAGTTGTAAATACGGAATTAGGTCGACTTCTCAACGCCAGTTATAAAATGAGATATTTTTACAAAACTAAAGAGACATTTAGTTAAATACGATAGTAATCAAAGTTAAATCAGCTAAAAATATACTTGATGATATAAAAACTTCCTGTACTTTAAAAAAAATATGAACGTGAAAAATGTCGACATGTTTCGAGCGCTAACAAATTGGCGCCCATTCTCAAAACTCGACAGACAAAATTTACTTACTTTTAAATCTTTGTTTAAAAGATTATTATAATTCCGTACAAATATTTTTCAACTCGATTAATAAGCTCAGGACATATTTTCGCCGAACCCTTCTGCTGCCTAAACTATTTGGACCATATTTTCCAAATTTCAGCTACCCTTTTATTTTGTCTTATATATATATATATATATATATATATATATATATATATATATATATATATATATATATATATATATATATATATATATATATATATATATATATATATATATAGTTAAACTCCGTTGAGAAAAAAAAGTATGCTTAGACCGAAAAAGTACGTTCTTGTGTCTGTTTTTGAAGCTTAAAATATCTCGTTTGTACAAAGTTAAGTAGAATATTTAAAGGCTGATTCTCAAACTATTGGGATCGATTCTTGGTATTTCAAAATCCGATCATTAGATCAAGACTTATTAAGGCGTTCTCTTTCTTTTCTCCTTTTTTTTACACAGTACTAGAAGAAGAAATTTTCCCAAACTAATTCAATAATTTTATTTAAAATATTAAAATGACAATGTTTGGACAAGAAATTACATTTACAACAGCATTTACTTTTTAAAGCAAAATTAAAATTTAATAAATATTAGACTTGATTTAAAATCTTAATATAAGATATGGTAAAAGCACAAAACTTAATAAATGAAAAATAGAAACACATTAGTCGGTTCTAAGTTTCTAATTTTTTTTTTTTTTTTTATTTGAAACTTGTCTGTTTTTGACATCTATTTTCAATTCCAAAACAAACATCCTTTCATTTTATTTTCTTAGCTATGAAATCCTTTATTGAGATAAATAATAAATATTGCCGCAACTACAATATTCTACAATTAAAAAAAATAATAATAAAAACGTAGCATTAATAATTGACTTATTAAAAAAATAATTTGCCTTTAAAAAGGTGTAGCTATTTGATAATTTTCAATGAAATGTTCGCTTACGAAAATACTTTTACTTCGTTGCACTTTATTAACTAATTAGATAATTCAACAGTTTTCATTTTCCTTCGTCCCTTTGATGCTTTACTTTTTGTTTTTCAGGGCCAAAATCATATTTCTTACCCGTGTTACGACTAACTTTTCTTCAAATTTCTCCAATAATTTTTTTCGAACCGCAATTCAGATGTAAGTGTAAGTAACAAAAACTTATGTTAGCAAATGAGGATATAGTTACATTAATGACCCTGACTCATCTATTCAAAAACTGATAACTGCAATGAAATGCAAATTACTTCACTTGGAGTTGGTACAAACAATCGTTCACTCTGACCCAAGAATTGTATATTATTCCTTTTTTCTTCCTTCTCTCTTTTCTCCTATCCATTGTGTTAAGCAAAATTTTCAAAAAAACGAAACTGTATTAAAATTTAAAATATCATAAAATATCACCATTAAGAGTGCCGTGCCAGTTCATAAAATAAATAAATGTAAAATTTCAATTTATTTCATCTCACTTTTTTACTAATTATCTTCCTCCGTTATCGTATTTCATGGTAGCTCCAGGTGAGGCTTTTCAATAATTTGAGGCCCGGGTCTGCAATCCTAGTAATCCCCCCCCCCTTCAATGCTGCCCTGGACATCCCTGGGGATAATCAGAAGACTTGGAACCGCATTTTTCTTCCTCTGTTGAGGGAATGGCTCCCCACCCCCCCGCTTTGGTAGTTCAATGACCTGCGTGCGAAGTCGAGCACTTTAAGGTAGTATATATATATATATATATATATATATATATATATACAGTGGTGGCCAAAAGTGTGAACATTTTTTGAAAGTTTCATGTTTTTCAACTTTGTGTGCTTGTAGAATATATTAATTTTCACTTAAATACAAACGCTTAATAAAGCAAGTTCACTTAAATAAAGCAATAGTTACATATTTTTTTGCAAAAGTAGTTTCAATAAATTAATATCATTTCCAGTAGTTGAGTTTTTACTGATATTAAGTACTTTCATCTAAGCAGATAGGTAGCAGGGCTAAAGAGAATAGAAGGGCTAGTTCACTCCGCTCTTAGAGCTGAAGCTACGATTTCCCTCCTCATGACGTCACTGTGTCCACAGATCTCGGAGATCGCAAGCAAAGATATGATAACTTTGCATCTTTCTCTTTGTAAAAATAAGTAATACTTTTTCTGGTTATTAGCCTTCAAACTTTACGTAATTAACACATTATTTCCGTTCATAAACATAGTTAAAAAGAAACTTTCTTGGTTATTATATTTAAAAAAATACCATTTTAAACTTATAAAAATGTTTTGCTAGTTGGTGAAAATGACACGATAAATACTTTATTTTAAAAAGTTCAGTTTTAACTTTAACTATTGAGAAAAATGAAGGCATATATCGACACTTTTTTTATCTACATATTCCTTTATAACGATAAGTTAAGTTAAATTTAGAATCCCTGATTTTAAAATATGTCATTAATGGCAATTTGTTCTTACTTAATCATTAGGAAACATCGACCTTAAACGCTAATTACTGAAACAAAATAATAATTTAGGTTCATAATGACATTAGAAGCTTTACAATTGTTTATAGACATTTAAATTTACGATGATATAATTTATAGATATTTAAATTGAAGAGAATATAATTTTTTAAAAAAAATCATAAATATTTAAAGTAACTACATTAAAAAGTATGTTACGAAATTAGGAGAATTTCAACTATATACTATATATTTTATTTATACTTTTTATTTACATTTTAATTTTCTTTGACTTTATCCATTTTTTAATTCTTTTCACCTGCCTTTCTTTATGAAGTAACGAGGCGGTTTCTATTTAGATAATGAATTTTTATAAAAGTTCTTTACGACAGAATAAACGTATTGCTGTTTTATATTAACTTTGTCATTTCGGAATCCATTCTTTACATAGTTGTTCATTTACTTTAGGGAACACGCGAAAAATTACACTTTTTCCTTTTGTTTTTGTATCAGAATTTTTGCAAGTTGCAATCGCGCAAACTGGCATTTCGATAATAGTTTTAAATTCTTGTAAATTCACTGCAAAAACTGAGGAAAGTCATTATAGAAAATAACAATTGTCATAGAATATCTCGCAAAAAGAAATGATCCAATATTAGTTAGAGCTAGTAAGGCCAAACGCTCCGTTCTTGAAGTAAAAGTGCGAGCTTTGCGCCAAAGTGACGTCACTAGAGTGACGTCGGAGGATCGGCGCGGCGAAAGATACTTCAAAGGAGTGAACCAGCCCTTCTATTCTCTTTAGCCCTGGATAGGTAGGTACTTTATTTATGTCGCACTAGAGCTGCTCAATGGGCTATTGGAAACGGTCCGGGAAACATTCCTGATGATGAGATCCCAAGACGGTCTATCGCAATTTTGATCCTCCGCAGAGGGGATGGCTCCCCTGCATTGCCCAGAAAGCATGTAACCTTACGACAACCTTGAGTTTTAACTTTACTTTCATTGTAACGAAAAGGTTTGCGGTAAAAACCTTTTTTCAATGACGTAAAAATAATCCAATTTCCAACCTTTCCTCCTTAAAGGAAAACTAAATGATTTTTAAATCTTTTTTTAAAAATATTGTTATTTAGGTTAAAAAACAAGCAAATTGTAAACCTTATTTTTTGCATTTTTGTTTGCTGTCATGATTAGATTAGCAGAAATATTAAGCGAAAGCCTTTTTCAAAGGAAATGAAATAAAGCAAATATTTACCTTTTCAGCGAAAATATTAATAAATAATAAGAAAATATTTTGCAAAGGGCCACATTTAAAAGAAAGCAAATAAACGAGCATAAGACCATGATTTTGGATTGTTTTTTTAAAGTCTGCGAAAGTACAATACGAAAACTTTCTTTGAAAGGTTTCTCGACACAAGTATAAGTAATAGTTCTTTTTTAGAAACTTTTCATTCGAACAATCTCATTAAAATGATAAATAAAATTTGAATCTGGAGTTTAAAATTGACTCTTCAATATTTTGTTACATATTTTTTTTCCTTCTCGAATTTGGCTTTAGGGGTCCTATGCGTAGCGGATCCTTTATAATGTGGGGCCTTCTCTCGTTCATTTTACCTTATTGCAAACCTAATTATGGTATAGCAATAAAATATTCGTGCGAGGAGAATTTTATTTAAAATATATATGTGCAGAAAAAATTCGCCCAACAGTCTATTGTGAGCTAGAGGGTCATCGATATTAAGACTCCACGATTTATGACTAACGAGGAGTGGTGGTGAAAATAAAATCAGCATTGTGCACCTACCGCCTTTATTTCCCTGACAAGCTGGTACCCGCTCTACAGCAGGGTGGATTCAAAACCTAGACCCACAGTTTTTTTCATCATATCTTTGGAATGAATTTAAGAACATTTTGTTCACAGAACTCGATGTATAGTGTACAAAATAAAAGCCAGACCACCCTGAATAGATTTTGATCTAATGATTGAATTTTCATGTTTTATAAATCAATCTTAATATACCAAACAATCGTACCAAAGGGAATTTTTATACACTATTTAGGGGGCACATAAAGAACCAAAATAGATTTTGTTAATTAACCGGAAGGAAGCTTTTTAAGCTATATATTCGTGGAAGCGACGTGTGAGTCGTGGTGTGGTTGATAGCGCCATGGGTAAAGAAGATTGTAGACTCGGTGGTCAGGGGTGCGGTCATGGTCACGGATTAATTTTTAATTTTTTTTTCTATTTACTTTATTTTTCTTTTTAAAATTTATTTTTCGAAATTTTAACGTGAATAAAATGTTATATATATAAAAATAGTTATTTTTCTTTGGGAAAGAGGGAATAATAGCTGAAAAACGGATAAATTTCGACTCCGGAGATACACACACGACTCACTGCGTAACTCCCTTTCATATTAACTTATAATTTTCAAACTCTGCCAGAAATTAGAGTTTTATATACCAAACAATCGTAATAAAGGAAATTTTTATACACTAATTAGGGGGCACATATTGGAACAAAATAGATTTTGTTAATTAACGGGAAGGAAGTTCTTTAAGCTATATATTCGTGGAAGCAGAGTGTGAGTCGTGGTGTGGTTGTTAGCGCCATGGATGAAGAATTTTGTTGAATCGGTGATCAGGGTTCGGTCCTGGTCACGTATTAATTTTTAATTTTTTTTGCCTATTTACTTTATTTTTCGTTTTAAAATTTATTTTTCGAAATTTCAACGTGAATAAAGTGTTATATATATAAAAGTAATTATTTTTCTTTGGGAAAGAGGGAATAATAGCTGAAAAACGGATAAATTTCGACTCCGGAGCTACGCACACTACTCACTCCGTAACTTCCTTTAATATTAACTTATAATTTTCAAACTCAGCTGGAAATTAGAGTTTTATATACCAAACAATCGTACTAAAGGAAATTTTTATACACTATTTAGGGGGCACATAGTGGGCCAAAATAGATTTTGTTAATTAACGGGAAGGAAGTTCTTTAAGCTATATATTCGTGGAAGCAACGTGTGAGTCGCCGTGAGGTTGTTAGCGCTATGGGCAATGAAGTTTTTTGACTCGGTGGTCAGGGGTTCGGTCCTGGTCAAGGATTAATTTTAAATTTTTTTTCTATTTACTTTCTTTTTATTTTTAAAATTTATCTTTCGAAATTCAAACGTGAATAAAGTGTTATATATATAAAAATAATTATTTTTCTTTGGGAAAGCGGGAATAATAGCTGAAAAACGGATAAATTTCGACTCCGGAGTTACGCACAAGACTCACTACGTAACTCCCTTTAATATTAACTTATAAATTTCTTACTCTGCCAGAAATTAGAGTTTTATATACCAAACAAACGTAATAAAGGAAATTTTTATACACTAATTAGGTGGCACATAGTGGGCCAAAATAGATTTTGTTAATTAACGGGAAGGAAGTTCTTTAAGCTATATATTCGTGGAAGCAACGTGTGAGTCGTGGTGTGGTTGTTTGCGCAATGGGTAAAGAACTTTGTTGAATCGGTGATCAGGGGTTCGGCTCTGGTCAAGGATTAATTTTTAATTTTTTTTTCTATTTATTTTACTTTTTAAAATTAATTTTTCGAAATTTCAACGTGAATAAAGTGTTATATATATAAAAATAATTATTTTTCTTTGGGAAAGAGGGAATAATAGCAGAAAAACGGATAAATTTCGACTCCGGAGTTACGCACACGACTCACTACGTAACTCCCTTTAATATTAACTTTTAATTTTCAAACTCTGCCAGAAATTAGAGTTTTATATACCAAACAATCGTAATAAATGAAATTTTTATACACTAACTAGGGGGCACATAGTGGGCCAAAATTGATTTTGTTAATTAACGGGAAGGAAGTTCTTTAAGCTATATATTCGTGGAAGAAACGTGTTACTCGTGGTGTGGTTGTTAGCGCTATGGGTAAAGAAGTTTGTTGACTCGGTGGTCAGGGGTTCGGTCCTGGTCACGGATTAATTTTTAATTTTTTCTTTCTATTTACTTTATTTAATTTTTTAAAATTTATTTTTTGATATTTCAGCGTGAATAAAGTGTTATATATATAAAAATAATTATCTTTCTTTGGGAAAGAAGGAATAATAGCTGAAAAACGGATAAATTTCGACTCCGGAGATACACACACGATTCACTACGTAACTCCCTTTAATATTAACTTATAATTTTCAAACTCAGGTAGAAATTAGAGTTTTATATACCAAACAATCGTACTAAAGAAAATTTTTATACACTAATTAGGGGGCACATAGTGGGCCAAAATAGATTTTGTTAATTAACGGGAAGGAAGTTCTTTAAGCTATATATTCGTGGAAGCAACGTGAGAGTCGTGGTGTGGTTGTTAGCGCCATGGGTAAAGAAGTTTGTAGACTCGGTGGTCAGGGGTTCGGTCCAGGTCACGGATAAATTTTTGATTTTTTTTTCTATTTACTTTATTTTTCTTTTAAAAATTTATTTTTCGAAATTTCAACGTGAATAAAGTGTTATATATATAAAAATTATTATTTTTCTTTGGGAAAGGGGGAATAATAGCTGAAAAACGGTTAAATTTCGACTCCGGTGTTACGCACACGACTTACTACGTAACTCCCTTTAATATTAACTTATAATTTTCAAACTCTGCCAGAAATTAGAGTTTTATATACCAAACAATCGTAATAAATGAAATTTTTATACACTAACTAGGGGGCACATAGTGGGCCAAAATTGATTTTGTTAATTAACGGGAAGGAAGTTCTTTAAGCTATATATTCGTGGAAGAAACGTGTGAGGCGTGGTGTGGTTCTTAGCGTTATGGGTAAAGAAGTTTGGTGACTCGGTGGTCAGGGGTTCGGTCCTGGTCACGGATTAATTTTTAATTTTTTTTTCTATTTACTTTATTTTTCTTTTTAAAATTTATTTTTCGAAATTTCAACGTGAATAAAGTGTTATATATATAAAAATAATTATTTTTCTTTGGGAAAGAAGGAATAATAGCAGAAAAACGGATAAATTTCGATTCCGGAGATACACACACGACTCACTACGTAACTCCCTTTAATATTAACTTATAATTTTCAAACTCAGCTAGAAATTAGAGTTTTATATACCAAACAATCGTACTAAAGGAAATTTTTATACACTAATTAGGGGGAACATAGTGGGCCAAGATAGATTTTGTTAATTAACGGGAAGGAAGTTCTTTAAGCTATATATTCGGGGAAGAAGCGTGTGAGTCGTGGTGTGGTTGTTAGCGCTGTGGGAAAAGAAGTTTGTTGACTCGGTGGTCAGGGGTTCGGTCCTGGTCACGGATTAATTTTTAATTTCTTTTCCTATTTACTTTATTTTTCTTTTGAAAATTTATTTTTCGAAATTTTAACGTGAATAAAATGTTATATATATAAAAATAAATATTTTTCTTTGGGAAAGAGGGAATAATAGCTGAAAAACGGATAAATTTCGACTCCGGAGTTACGCACACGACTCACTACGTAACTCTCTTTAATATTAACTTATAATTTTCAAACTCTGCCAGAAATTAGAGTTTTATATACCAAACAATCGTAATAAAGGAAATTTTTATACACTAATTAGGGGGCACATATTGGAACAAAATAGATTTTGTTAATTAACGGGAAGGAAGTTCTTTAAGCTATATATTCGTGGAAGCAGAGTGTGAGTCGTGGTGTGGTTGTTAGCGCCATGGATGAAGAATTTTGTTGAATCGGTGATCAGGGTTCGGTCCTGGTCACGTATTAATTTTTAATTTTTTTTGCCTATTTACTTTATTTTTCGTTTTAAAATTTATTTTTCGAAATTTCAACGTGAATAAAGTGTTATATATATAAAAGTAATTATTTTTCTTTGGGAAAGAGGGAATAATAGCTGAAAAACGGATAAATTTCGACTCCGGAGCTACGCACACTACTCACTCCGTAACTTCCTTTAATATTAACTTATAATTTTCAAACTCAGCTGGAAATTAGAGTTTTATATACCAAACAATCGTACTAAAGGAAATTTTTATACACTATTTAGGGGGCACATAGTGGGCCAAAATAGATTTTGTTAATTAACGGGAAGGAAGTTCTTTAAGCTATATATTCGTGGAAGCAACGTGTGAGTCGCCGTGAGGTTGTTAGCGCTATGGGCAATGAAGTTTTTTGACTCGGTGGTCAGGGGTTCGGTCCTGGTCAAGGATTAATTTTAAATTTTTTTTCTATTTACTTTCTTTTTATTTTTAAAATTTATCTTTCGAAATTCAAACGTGAATAAAGTGTTATATATATAAAAATAATTATTTTTCTTTGGGAAAGCGGGAATAATAGCTGAAAAACGGATAAATTTCGACTCCGGAGTTACGCACAAGACTCACTACGTAACTCCCTTTAATATTAACTTATAAATTTCTTACTCTGCCAGAAATTAGAGTTTTATATACCAAACAAACGTAATAAAGGAAATTTTTATACACTAATTAGGTGGCACATAGTGGGCCAAAATAGATTTTGTTAATTAACGGGAAGGAAGTTCTTTAAGCTATATATTCGTGGAAGCAACGTGTGAGTCGTGGTGTGGTTGTTTGCGCAATGGGTAAAGAACTTTGTTGAATCGGTGATCAGGGGTTCGGTCCTGGTCAAGGATTAATTTTTAATTTTTTTTTCTATTTATTTTACTTTTTAAAATTAATTTTTCGAAATTTCAACGTGAATAAAGTGTTATATATATAAAAATAATTATTTTTCTTTGGGAAAGAGGGAATAATAGCAGAAAAACGGATAAATTTCGACTCCGGAGTTACGCACACGACTCACTACGTAACTCCCTTTAATATTAACTTTTAATTTTCAAACTCTGCCAGAAATTAGAGTCTTATATACCAAACAATCGTAATAAATGACATTTTTATACACTATATAGGGGGCACATAGTGGGCCAAAATAGATTTTGTTAATTAACGGGAAGGAAGTTCTTTAAGTTATATATTCGTGGAAGAAACGTGTTACTCGTGGTGTGGTTGTTAGCGCTATGGGTAAAGAAGTTTGTTGACTCGGTGGTCAGGGGTTCGGTCCTGGTCACGGATTAATTTTTAATTTTTTCTTTCTATTTACTTTATTTTATTTTTTAAAATTTATTTTTTGATATTTCAGCGTGAATAAAGTGTTATATATATAAAAATAATTATCTTTCTTTGGGAAAGAAGGAATAATAGCTGAAAAACGGATAAATTTCGACTCCGGAGATACACACACGATTCACTACGTAACTCCCTTTAATATTAACTTATAATTTTCAAACTCAGGTAGAAATTAGAGTTTTATATACCAAACAATCGTACTAAAGAAAATTTTTATACACTAATTAGGGGGCACATAGTGGGCCAAAATAGATTTTGTTAATTAACGGGAAGGAAGTTCTTTAAGCTATATATTCGTGGAAGCAACGTGAGAGTCGTGGTGTGGTTGTTAGCGCCATGGGTAAAGAAGTTTGTAGACTCGGTGGTCAGGGGTTCGGTCCAGGTCACGGATAAATTTTTGATTTTTTTTTCTATTTACTTTATTTTTCTTTTAAAAATTTATTTTTCGAAATTTCAACGTGAATAAAGTGTTATATATATAAAAATTATTATTTTTCTTTGGGAAAGGGGGAATAATAGCTGAAAAACGGTTAAATTTCGACTCCGGTGTTACGCACACGACTTACTACGTAACTCCCTTTAATATTAACTTATAATTTTCAAACTCTGCCAGAAATTAGAGTTTTATATACCAAACAATCGTAATAAATGAAATTTTTATACACTAACTAGGGGGCACATAGTGGGCCAAAATTGATTTTGTTAATTAACGGGAAGGAAGTTCTTTAAGCTATATATTCGTGGATGAAACGTGTGAGGCGTGGTGTGGTTGTTAGCGTTATGGGTAAAGAAGTTTGGTGACTCGGTGGTCAGGGGTTCGGTCCTGGTCACGGATTAATTTTTAATTTTTTTTTCTATTTACTTTATTTTTCTTTTTAAAATTTATTTTTCGAAATTTCAACGTGAATAAAGTGTTATATATATAAAAATAATTATTTTTCTTTGGGAAAGAAGGAATAATAGCAGAAAAACGGATAAATTTCGATTCCGGAGATACACACACGACTCACTACGTAACTCCCTTTAATATTAACTTATAATTTTCAAACTCAGCTAGAAATTAGAGTTTTATATACCAAACAATCGTACTAAAGGAAATTCTTATACACTAATTAGGGGGAACATAGTGGGTCAAGATAGATTTTGTTAATTAACGGGAAGGAAGTTCTTTAAGCTATATATTCGTGGAAGCAACGTGAGAGTCGTGGTGTGGTTGATAGCGCCATGGGTAAAGAAGTTTGTATACTCGGTGGTCAGGGGTTCGGTCCAGGTCACGGATAAATTTTTAATTTTTTTTTCTAGTTACTTTATTTTATTTTTTAAAATTTATTTTTTGATATTTCAACGTGAATAAAGTGTTATATATATAAAAATAGTTATTTTTCTTTGGGAAAGAGGGAATAATAGCTGAAAAACGGATAAATTTCGACTCCGGAGATACACACACGACTCACTACGTAACTGCCTTTCATATTAACTTATAATTTTCAAACTCTGCCAGAAATTAGAGTTTTATATACCAAACAATCGTAATAAAGGAAATTTTTATACACTAATTAGGGGGCACATAGTGGGCCAAAATAGATTTTGTTAATTAACGGGAAGGAAGTTCTTTAAGCTATATATTCGGGGAAGAAGCGTGTGAGTCGTGGTGTGGTTGTTAGCGCTGTGGGAAAAGAAGTTTGTTGACTCGGTGGTCAGGGGTTCGGTGCTGGTCACGGATTAATTTTTAATTTCTTTTCCTATTTACTTTATTTTTCTTTTGAAAATTTATTTTTCGAAATTTTAACGTGAATAAAATGTTATATATATAAAAATAAATATTTTTCTTTGGGAAAGAGGGAATAATAGCTGAAAAACGGATAAATTTCGACTCCGGAGTTACGCACACGACTCACTACGTAACTCTCTTTAATATTAACTTATAATTTTCAAACTCTGCCAGAAATTAGAGTTTTATATACCAAACAATCGTAATAAAGGAAATTTTTATACACTAATTAGGGGGCACATATTGGAACAAAATAGATTTTGTTAATTAACGGGAAGGAAGTTCTTTAAGCTATATATTCGTGGAAGCAGAGTGTGAGTCGTGGTGTGGTTGTTAGCGCCATGGATGAAGAATTTTGTTGAATCGGTGATCAGGGTTCGGTCCTGGTCACGTATTAATTTTTAATTTTTTTTGCCTATTTACTTTATTTTTCGTTTTAAAATTTATTTTTCGAAATTTCAACGTGAATAAAGTGTTATATATATAAAAGTAATTATTTTTCTTTGGGAAAGAGGGAATAATAGCTGAAAAACGGATAAATTTCGACTCCGGAGCTACGCACACTACTCACTCCGTAACTTCCTTTAATATTAACTTATAATTTTCAAACTCAGCTGGAAATTAGAGTTTTATATACCAAACAATCGTACTAAAGGAAATTTTTATACACTATTTAGGGGGCACATAGTGGGCCAAAATAGATTTTGTTAATTAACGGGAAGGAAGTTCTTTAAGCTATATATTCGTGGAAGCAACGTGTGAGTCGCCGTGAGGTTGTTAGCGCTATGGGCAATGAAGTTTTTTGACTCGGTGGTCAGGGGTTCGGTCCTGGTCAAGGATTAATTTTAAATTTTTTTTCTATTTACTTTCTTTTTATTTTTAAAATTTATCTTTCGAAATTCAAACGTGAATAAAGTGTTATATATATAAAAATAATTATTTTTCTTTGGGAAAGCGGGAATAATAGCTGAAAAACGGATAAATTTCGACTCCGGAGTTACGCACAAGACTCACTACGTAACTCCCTTTAATATTAACTTATAAATTTCTTACTCTGCCAGAAATTAGAGTTTTATATACCAAACAAACGTAATAAAGGAAATATTTATACACTAATTAGGTGGCACATAGTGGGCCAAAATAGATTTTGTTAATTAACGGGAAGGAAGTTCTTTAAGCTATATATTCGTGGAAGCAACGTGTGAGTCGTGGTGTGGTTGTTTGCGCAATGGGTAAAGAACTTTGTTGAATCGGTGATCAGGGGTTCGGTCCTGGTCAAGGATTAATTTTTAATTTTTTTTTCTATTTATTTTACTTTTTAAAATTAATTTTTCGAAATTTCAACGTGAATAAAGTGTTATATATATAAAAATAATTATTTTTCTTTGGGAAAGAGGGAATAATAGCAGAAAAACGGATAAATTTCGACTCCGGAGTTACGCACACGACTCACTACGTAACTCCCTTTAATATTAACTTTTAATTTTCAAACTCTGCCAGAAATTAGAGTCTTATATACCAAACAATCGTAATAAATGACATTTTTATACACTATATAGGGGGCACATAGTGGGCCAAAATAGATTTTGTTAATTAACGGGAAGGAAGTTCTTTAAGTTATATATTCGTGGAAGAAACGTGTTACTCGTGGTGTGGTTGTTAGCGCTATGGGTAAAGAAGTTTGTTGACTCGGTGGTCAGGGGTTCGGTCCTGGTCACGGATTAATTTTTAATTTTTTCTTTCTATTTACTTTATTTTATTTTTTAAAATTTATTTTTTGATATTTCAGCGTGAATAAAGTGTTATATATATAAAAATAATTATCTTTCTTTGGGAAAGAAGGAATAATAGCTGAAAAACGGATAAATTTCGACTCCGGAGATACACACACGATTCACTACGTAACTCCCTTTAATATTAACTTATAATTTTCAAACTCAGGTAGAAATTAGAGTTTTATATACCAAACAATCGTACTAAAGAAAATTTTTATACACTAATTAGGGGGCACATAGTGGGCCAAAATAGATTTTGTTAATTAACGGGAAGGAAGTTCTTTAAGCTATATATTCGTGGAAGCAACGTGAGAGTCGTGGTGTGGTTGTTAGCGCCATGGGTAAAGAAGTTTGTAGACTCGGTGGTCAGGGGTTCGGTCCAGGTCACGGATAAATTTTTGATTTTTTTTTCTATTTACTTTATTTTTCTTTTAAAAATTTATTTTTCGAAATTTCAACGTGAATAAAGTGTTATATATATAAAAATTATTATTTTTCTTTGGGAAAGGGGGAATAATAGCTGAAAAACGGTTAAATTTCGACTCCGGTGTTACGCACACGACTTACTACGTAACTCCCTTTAATATTAACTTATAATTTTCAAACTCTGCCAGAAATTAGAGTTTTATATACCAAACAATCGTAATAAATGAAATTTTTATACACTAACTAGGGGGCACATAGTGGGCCAAAATTGATTTTGTTAATTAACGGGAAGGAAGTTCTTTAAGCTATATATTCGTGGATGAAACGTGTGAGGCGTGGTGTGGTTGTTAGCGTTATGGGTAAAGAAGTTTGGTGACTCGGTGGTCAGGGGTTCGGTCCTGGTCACGGATTAATTTTTAATTTTTTTTTCTATTTACTTTATTTTTCTTTTTAAAATTTATTTTTCGAAATTTCAACGTGAATAAAGTGTTATATATATAAAAATAATTATTTTTCTTTGGGAAAGAAGGAATAATAGCAGAAAAACGGATAAATTTCGATTCCGGAGATACACACACGACTCACTACGTAACTCCCTTTAATATTAACTTATAATTTTCAAACTCAGCTAGAAATTAGAGTTTTATATACCAAACAATCGTACTAAAGGAAATTCTTATACACTAATTAGGGGGAACATAGTGGGTCAAGATAGATTTTGTTAATTAACGGGAAGGAAGTTCTTTAAGCTATATATTCGTGGAAGCAACGTGAGAGTCGTGGTGTGGTTGATAGCGCCATGGGTAAAGAAGTTTGTATACTCGGTGGTCAGGGGTTCGGTCCAGGTCACGGATAAATTTTTAATTTTTTTTTCTAGTTACTTTATTTTATTTTTTAAAATTTATTTTTTGATATTTCAACGTGAATAAAGTGTTATATATATAAAAATAGTTATTTTTCTTTGGGAAAGAGGGAATAATAGCTGAAAAACGGATAAATTTCGACTCCGGAGATACACACACGACTCACTACGTAACTGCCTTTCATATTAACTTATAATTTTCAAACTCTGCCAGAAATTAGAGTTTTATATACCAAACAATCGTAATAAAGGAAATTTTTATACACTAATTAGGGGGCACATAGTGGGCCAAAATAGATTTTGTTAATTAACGGGAAGGAAGTTCTTTAAGCTATATATTCGGGGAAGAAGCGTGTGAGTCGTGGTGTGGTTGTTAGCGCTGTGGGAAAAGAAGTTTGTTGACTCGGTGGTCAGGGGTTCGGTGCTGGTCACGGATTAATTTTTAATTTCTTTTCCTATTTACTTTATTTTTCTTTTGAAAATTTATTTTTCGAAATTTTAACGTGAATAAAATGTTATATATATAAAAATAAATATTTTTCTTTGGGAAAGAGGGAATAATAGCTGAAAAACGGATAAATTTCGACTCCGGAGTTACGCACACGACTCACTACGTAACTCTCTTTAATATTAACTTATAATTTTCAAACTCTGCCAGAAATTAGAGTTTTATATACCAAACAATCGTAATAAAGGAAATTTTTATACACTAATTAGGGGGCACATATTGGAACAAAATAGATTTTGTTAATTAACGGGAAGGAAGTTCTTTAAGCTATATATTCGTGGAAGCAGAGTGTGAGTCGTGGTGTGGTTGTTAGCGCCATGGATGAAGAATTTTGTTGAATCGGTGATCAGGGTTCGGTCCTGGTCACGTATTAATTTTTAATTTTTTTTGCCTATTTACTTTATTTTTCGTTTTAAAATTTATTTTTCGAAATTTCAACGTGAATAAAGTGTTATATATATAAAAGTAATTATTTTTCTTTGGGAAAGAGGGAATAATAGCTGAAAAACGGATAAATTTCGACTCCGGAGCTACGCACACTACTCACTCCGTAACTTCCTTTAATATTAACTTATAATTTTCAAACTCAGCTGGAAATTAGAGTTTTATATACCAAACAATCGTACTAAAGGAAATTTTTATACACTATTTAGGGGGCACATAGTGGGCCAAAATAGATTTTGTTAATTAACGGGAAGGAAGTTCTTTAAGCTATATATTCGTGGAAGCAACGTGTGAGTCGCCGTGAGGTTGTTAGCGCTATGGGCAATGAAGTTTTTTGACTCGGTGGTCAGGGGTTCGGTCCTGGTCAAGGATTAATTTTAAATTTTTTTTCTATTTACTTTCTTTTTATTTTTAAAATTTATCTTTCGAAATTCAAACGTGAATAAAGTGTTATATATATAAAAATAATTATTTTTCTTTGGGAAAGCGGGAATAATAGCTGAAAAACGGATAAATTTCGACTCCGGAGTTACGCACAAGACACACTACGTAACTCCCTTTAATATTAACTTATAAATTTCTTACTCTGCCAGAAATTAGAGTTTTATATACCAAACAAACGTAATAAAGGAAATTTTTATACACTAATTAGGTGGCACATAGTGGGCCAAAATAGATTTTGTTAATTAACGGGAAGGAAGTTCTTTAAGCTATATATTCGTGGAAGCAACGTGTGAGTCGTGGTGTGGTTGTTTGCGCAATGGGTAAAGAACTTTGTTGAATCGGTGATCAGGGGTTCGGTCCTGGTCAAGGATTAATTTTTAATTTTTTTTTCTATTTATTTTACTTTTTAAAATTAATTTTTCGAAATTTCAACGTGAATAAAGTGTTATATATATAAAAATAATTATTTTTCTTTGGGAAAGAGGGAATAATAGCAGAAAAACGGATAAATTTCGACTCCGGAGTTACGCACACGACTCACTACGTAACTCCCTTTAATATTAACTTTTAATTTTCAAACTCTGCCAGAAATTAGAGTTTTATATACCAAACAATCGTAATAAATGACATTTTTATACACTATATAGGGGGCACATAGTGGGCCAAAATAGATTTTGTTAATTAACGGGAAGGAAGTTCTTTAAGTTATATATTCGTGGAAGAAACGTGTTACTCGTGGTGTGGTTGTTAGCGCTATGGGTAAAGAAGTTTGTTGACTCGGTGGTCAGGGGTTCGGTCCTGGTCACGGATTAATTTTTAATTTTTTCTTTCTATTTACTTTATTTTATTTTTTAAAATTTATTTTTTGATATTTCAGCGTGAATAAAGTGTTATATATATAAAAATAATTATCTTTCTTTGGGAAAGAAGGAATAATAGCTGAAAAACGGATAAATTTCGACTCCGGAGATACACACACGATTCACTACGTAACTCCCTTTAATATTAACTTATAATTTTCAAACTCAGGTAGAAATTAGAGTTTTATATACCAAACAATCGTACTAAAGAAAATTTTTATACACTAATTAGGGGGCACATAGTGGGCCAAAATAGATTTTGTTAATTAACGGGAAGGAAGTTCTTTAAGCTATATATTCGTGGAAGCAACGTGAGAGTCGTGGTGTGGTTGTTAGCGCCATGGGTAAAGAAGTTTGTAGACTCGGTGGTCAGGGGTTCGGTCCAGGTCACGGATAAATTTTTGATTTTTTTTTCTATTTACTTTATTTTTCTTTTAAAAATTTATTTTTCGAAATTTCAACGTGAATAAAGTGTTATATATATAAAAATTATTATTTTTCTTTGGGAAAGGGGGAATAATAGCTGAAAAACGGTTAAATTTCGACTCCGGTGTTACGCACACGACTTACTACGTAACTCCCTTTAATATTAACTTATAATTTTCAAACTCTGCCAGAAATTAGAGTTTTATATACCAAACAATCGTAATAAATGAAATTTTTATACACTAACTAGGGGGCACATAGTGGGCCAAAATTGATTTTGTTAATTAACGGGAAGGAAGTTCTTTAAGCTATATATTCGTGGATGAAACGTGTGAGGCGTGGTGTGGTTGTTAGCGTTATGGGTAAAGAAGTTTGGTGACTCGGTGGTCAGGGGTTCGGTCCTGGTCACGGATTAATTTTTAATTTTTTTTTCTATTTACTTTATTTTTCTTTTTAAAATTTATTTTTCGAAATTTCAACGTGAATAAAGTGTTATATATATAAAAATAATTATTTTTCTTTGGGAAAGAAGGAATAATAGCAGAAAAACGGATAAATTTCGATTCCGGAGATACACACACGACTCACTACGTAACTCCCTTTAATATTAACTTATAATTTTCAAACTCAGCTAGAAATTAGAGTTTTATATACCAAACAATCTTACTAAAGGAAATTCTTATACACTAATTAGGGGGAACATAGTGGGCCAAGATAGATTTTGTTAATTAACGGGAAGGAAGTTCTTTAAGCTATATATTCGTGGAAGCAACGTGAGAGTCGTGGTGTGGTTGTTAGCGCCATGGGTAAAGAAGTTTGTATACTCGGTGGTCAGGGGTTCGGTCCAGGTCACGGATAAATTTTTAATTTTTTTTTCTAGTTACTTTATTTTATTTTTTAAAATTTATTTTTTGATATTTCAACGTGAATAAAGTGTTATATATATAAAAATAGTTATTTTTCTTTGGGAAAGAGGGAATAATAGCTGAAAAACGGATAAATTTCGACTCCGGAGATACACACACGACTCACTACGTAACTGCCTTTCATATTAACTTATAATTTTCAAACTCTGCCAGAAATTAGAGTTTTATATACCAAACAATCGTAATAAAGGAAATTTTTATACACTAATTATGGGGCACATAGTAGGCCAAAATAGATTTTGTTAATTAACGGGAAGGAAGTTCTTTAAGCTATATATTCGGGGAAGAAGCGTGTGAGTCGTGGTGTGGTTGTTAGCGCTGTGGGAAAAGAAGTTTGTTGACTCGGTGGTCAGGGGTTCGGTGCTGGTCACGGATTAATTTTTAATTTCTTTTCCTATTTACTTTATTTTTCTTTTGAAAATTTATTTTTCGAAATTTTAACGTGAATAAAATGTTATATATATAAAAATAAATATTTTTCTTTGGGAAAGAGGGAATAATAGCTGAAAAACGGATAAATTTCGACTCCGGAGTTACGCACACGACTCACTACGTAACTCTCTTTAATATTAACTTATAATTTTCAAACTCTGCCAGAAATTAGAGTTTTATATACCAAACAATCGTAATAAAGGAAATTTTTATACACTAATTAGGGGGCACATATTGGAACAAAATAGATTTTGTTAATTAACGGGAAGGAAGTTCTTTAAGCTATATATTCGTGGAAGCAGAGTGTGAGTCGTGGTGTGGTTGTTAGCGCCATGGATGAAGAATTTTGTTGAATCGGTGATCAGGGTTCGGTCCTGGTCACGTATTAATTTTTAATTTTTTTTGCCTATTTACTTTATTTTTCGTTTTAAAATTTATTTTTCGAAATTTCAACGTGAATAAAGTGTTATATATATAAAAGTAATTATTTTTCTTTGGGAAAGAGGGAATAATAGCTGAAAAACGGATAAATTTCGACTCCGGAGCTACGCACACTACTCACTCCGTAACTTCCTTTAATATTAACTTATAATTTTCAAACTCAGCTGGAAATTAGAGTTTTATATACCAAACAATCGTACTAAAGGAAATTTTTATACACTATTTAGGGGGCACATAGTGGGCCAAAATAGATTTTGTTAATTAACGGGAAGGAAGTTCTTTAAGCTATATATTCGTGGAAGCAACGTGTGAGTCGCCGTGAGGTTGTTAGCGCTATGGGCAATGAAGTTTTTTGACTCGGTGGTCAGGGGTTCGGTCCTGGTCAAGGATTAATTTTAAATTTTTTTTCTATTTACTTTCTTTTTATTTTTAAAATTTATCTTTCGAAATTCAAACGTGAATAAAGTGTTATATATATAAAAATAATTATTTTTCTTTGGGAAAGCGGGAATAATAGCTGAAAAACGGATAAATTTCGACTCCGGAGTTACGCACAAGACTCACTACGTAACTCCCTTTAATATTAACTTATAAATTTCTTACTCTGCCAGAAATTAGAGTTTTATATACCAAACAAACGTAATAAAGGAAATTTTTATACACTAATTAGGTGGCACATAGTGTTCCAAAATAGATTTTGTTAATTAACGGGAAGGAAGTTCTTTAAGCTATATATTCGTGGAAGCAACGTGTGAGTCGTGGTGTGGTTGTTTGCGCAATGGGTAAAGAACTTTGTTGAATCGGTGATCAGGGGTTCGGTCCTGGTCAAGGATTAATTTTTAATTTTTTTTTCTATTTATTTTACTTTTTAAAATTAATTTTTCGAAATTTCAACGTGAATAAAGTGTTATATATATAAAAATAATTATTTTTCTTTGGGAAAGAGGGAATAATAGCAGAAAAACGGATAAATTTCGACTCCGGAGTTACGCACACGACTCACTACGTAACTCCCTTTAATATTAACTTTTAATTTTCAAACTCTGCCAGAAATTAGAGTTTTATATACCAAACAATCGTAATAAATGACATTTTTATACACTATATAGGGGGCACATAGTGGGCCAAAATAGATTTTGTTAATTAACGGGAAGGAAGTTCTTTAAGTTATATATTCGTGGAAGAAACGTGTTACTCGTGGTGTGGTTGTTAGCGCTATGGGTAAAGAAGTTTGTTGACTCGGTGGTCAGGGGTTCGGTCCTGGTCACGGATTAATTTTTAATTTTTTCTTTCTATTTACTTTATTTTATTTTTTAAAATTTATTTTTTGATATTTCAGCGTGAATAAAGTGTTATATATATAAAAATAATTATCTTTCTTTGGGAAAGAAGGAATAATAGCTGAAAAACGGATAAATTTCGACTCCGGAGATACACACACGATTCACTACGTAACTCCCTTTAATATTAACTTATAATTTTCAAACTCAGGTAGAAATTAGAGTTTTATATACCAAACAATCGTACTAAAGAAAATTTTTATACACTAATTAGGGGGCACATAGTGGGCCAAAATAGATTTTGTTAATTAACGGGAAGGAAGTTCTTTAAGCTATATATTCGTGGAAGCAACGTGAGAGTCGTGGTGTGGTTGTTAGCGCCATGGGTAAAGAAGTTTGTAGACTCGGTGGTCAGGGGTTCGGTCCAGGTCACGGATAAATTTTTGATTTTTTTTTCTATTTACTTTATTTTTCTTTTAAAAATTTATTTTTCGAAATTTCAACGTGAATAAAGTGTTATATATATAAAAATTATTATTTTTCTTTGGGAAAGGGGGAATAATAGCTGAAAAACGGTTAAATTTCGACTCCGGTGTTACGCACACGACTTACTACGTAACTCCCTTTAATATTAACTTATAATTTTCAAACTCTGCCAGAAATTAGAGTTTTATATACCAAACAATCGTACTAAAGGAAATTTTTATACACTAATTAGGGGGCACATAGTGGGCCAAAATAGATTTTGTTAATTAACGGGAAGGAAGTTCTTTAAGCTATATATTCGTGGAAGCAACGTGAGAGTCGTGGTGTGGTTGTTAGCGCCATGGGTAAAGAAGTTTGTATACTCGGTGGTCAGGGGTTCGGTCCAGGTCACGGATAAATTTTTAATTTTTTTTTCTAGTTACTTTATTTTATTTTTTAAAATTTATTTTTTGATATTTCAACGTGAATAAAGTGTTATATATATAAAAATAGTTATTTTTCTTTGGGAAAGAGGGAATAATAGCTGAAAAACGGATAAATTTCGACTCCGGAGATACACACACGACTCACTACGTAACTGCCTTTCATATTAACTTATAATTTTCAAACTCTGCCAGAAATTAGAGTTTTATATACCAAACAATCGTAATAAAGGAAATTTTTATACACTAATTAGGGGGCACATAGTGGGCCAAAATAGATTTTGTTAATTAACGGGAAGGAAGTTCTTTAAGCTATATATTCGGGGAAGAAGCGTGTGAGTCGTGGTGTGGTTGTTAGCGCTGTGGGAAAAGAAGTTTGTTGACTCGGTGGTCAGGGGTTCGGTGCTGGTCACGGATTAATTTTTAATTTCTTTTCCTATTTACTTTATTTTTCTTTTGAAAATTTATTTTTCGAAATTTTAACGTGAATAAAATGTTATATATATAAAAATAAATATTTTTCTTTGGGAAAGAGGGAATAATAGCTGAAAAACGGATAAATTTCGACTCCGGAGTTACGCACACGACTCACTACGTAACTCTCTTTAATATTAACTTATAATTTTCAAACTCTGCCAGAAATTAGAGTTTTATATACCAAACAATCGTAATAAAGGAAATTTTTATACACTAATTAGGGGGCACATATTGGAACAAAATAGATTTTGTTAATTAACGGGAAGGAAGTTCTTTAAGCTATATATTCGTGGAAGCAGAGTGTGAGTCGTGGTGTGGTTGTTAGCGCCATGGATGAAGAATTTTGTTGAATCGGTGATCAGGGTTCGGTCCTGGTCACGTATTAATTTTTAATTTTTTTTGCCTATTTACTTTATTTTTCGTTTTAAAATTTATTTTTCGAAATTTCAACGTGAATAAAGTGTTATATATATAAAAGTAATTATTTTTCTTTGGGAAAGAGGGAATAATAGCTGAAAAACGGATAAATTTCGACTCCGGAGCTACGCACACTACTCACTCCGTAACTTCCTTTAATATTAACTTATAATTTTCAAACTCAGCTGGAAATTAGAGTTTTATATACCAAACAATCGTACTAAAGGAAATTTTTATACACTATTTAGGGGGCACATAGTGGGCCAAAATAGATTTTGTTAATTAACGGGAAGGAAGTTCTTTAAGCTATATATTCGTGGAAGCAACGTGTGAGTCGCCGTGAGGTTGTTAGCGCTATGGGCAATGAAGTTTTTTGACTCGGTGGTCAGGGGTTCGGTCCTGGTCAAGGATTAATTTTAAATTTTTTTTCTATTTACTTTCTTTTTATTTTTAAAATTTATCTTTCGAAATTCAAACGTGAATAAAGTGTTATATATATAAAAATAATTATTTTTCTTTGGGAAAGCGGGAATAATAGCTGAAAAACGGATAAATTTCGACTCCGGAGTTACGCACAAGACTCACTACGTAACTCCCTTTAATATTAACTTATAAATTTCTTACTCTGCCAGAAATTAGAGTTTTATATACCAAACAAACGTAATAAAGGAAATTTTTATACACTAATTAGGTGGCACATAGTGTTCCAAAATAGATTTTGTTAATTAACGGGAAGGAAGTTCTTTAAGCTATATATTCGTGGAAGCAACGTGTGAGTCGTGGTGTGGTTGTTTGCGCAATGGGTAAAGAACTTTGTTGAATCGGTGATCAGGGGTTCGGTCCTGGTCAAGGATTAATTTTTAATTTTTTTTTCTATTTATTTTACTTTTTAAAATTAATTTTTCGAAATTTCAACGTGAATAAAGTGTTATATATATAAAAATAATTATTTTTCTTTGGGAAAGAGGGAATAATAGCAGAAAAACGGATAAATTTCGACTCCGGAGTTACGCACACGACTCACTACGTAACTCCCTTTAATATTAACTTTTAATTTTCAAACTCTGCCAGAAATTAGAGTTTTATATACCAAACAATCGTAATAAATGACATTTTTATACACTATATAGGGGGCACATAGTGGGCCAAAATAGATTTTGTTAATTAACGGGAAGGAAGTTCTTTAAGTTATATATTCGTGGAAGAAACGTGTTACTCGTGGTGTGGTTGTTAGCGCTATGGGTAAAGAAGTTTGTTGACTCGGTGGTCAGGGGTTCGGTCCTGGTCACGGATTAATTTTTAATTTTTTCTTTCTATTTACTTTATTTTATTTTTTAAAATTTATTTTTTGATATTTCAGCGTGAATAAAGTGTTATATATATAAAAATAATTATCTTTCTTTGGGAAAGAAGGAATAATAGCTGAAAAACGGATAAATTTCGACTCCGGAGATACACACACGATTCACTACGTAACTCCCTTTAATATTAACTTATAATTTTCAAACTCAGGTAGAAATTAGAGTTTTATATACCAAACAATCGTACTAAAGAAAATTTTTATACACTAATTAGGGGGCACATAGTGGGCCAAAATAGATTTTGTTAATTAACGGGAAGGAAGTTCTTTAAGCTATATATTCGTGGAAGCAACGTGAGAGTCGTGGTGTGGTTGTTAGCGCCATGGGTAAAGAAGTTTGTAGACTCGGTGGTCAGGGGTTCGGTCCAGGTCACGGATAAATTTTTGATTTTTTTTTCTATTTACTTTATTTTTCTTTTAAAAATTTATTTTTCGAAATTTCAACGTGAATAAAGTGTTATATATATAAAAATTATTATTTTTCTTTGGGAAAGGGGGAATAATAGCTGAAAAACGGTTAAATTTCGACTCCGGTGTTACGCACACGACTTACTACGTAACTCCCTTTAATATTAACTTATAATTTTCAAACTCTGCCAGAAATTAGAGTTTTATATACCAAACAATCGTACTAAAGGAAATTTTTATACACTAATTAGGGGGCACATAGTGGGCCAAAATAGATTTTGTTAATTAACGGGAAGGAAGTTCTTTAAGCTATATATTCGTGGAAGCAACGTGAGAGTCGTGGTGTGGTTGTTAGCGCCATGGGTAAAGAAGTTTGTATACTCGGTGGTCAGGGGTTCGGTCCAGGTCACGGATAAATTTTTAATTTTTTTTTCTAGTTACTTTATTTTATTTTTTAAAATTTATTTTTTGATATTTCAACGTGAATAAAGTGTTATATATATAAAAATAGTTATTTTTCTTTGGGAAAGAGGGAATAATAGCTGAAAAACGGATAAATTTCGACTCCGGAGATACACACACGACTCACTACGTAACTGCCTTTCATATTAACTTATAATTTTCAAACTCTGCCAGAAATTAGAGTTTTATATACCAAACAATCGTAATAAAGGAAATTTTTATACACTAATTAGGGGGCACATAGTGGGCCAAAATAGATTTTGTTAATTAACGGGAAGGAAGTTCTTTAAGCTATATATTCGGGGAAGAAGCGTGTGAGTCGTGGTGTGGTTGTTAGCGCTGTGGGAAAAGAAGTTTGTTGACTCGGTGGTCAGGGGTTCGGTGCTGGTCACGGATTAATTTTTAATTTCTTTTCCTATTTACTTTATTTTTCTTTTGAAAATTTATTTTTCGAAATTTTAACGTGAATAAAATGTTATATATATAAAAATAAATATTTTTCTTTGGGAAAGAGGGAATAATAGCTGAAAAACGGATAAATTTCGACTCCGGAGTTACGCACACGACTCACTACGTAACTCTCTTTAATATTAACTTATAATTTTCAAACTCTGCCAGAAATTAGAGTTTTATATACCAAACAATCGTAATAAAGGAAATTTTTATACACTAATTAGGGGGCACATATTGGAACAAAATAGATTTTGTTAATTAACGGGAAGGAAGTTCTTTAAGCTATATATTCGTGGAAGCAGAGTGTGAGTCGTGGTGTGGTTGTTAGCGCCATGGATGAAGAATTTTGTTGAATCGGTGATCAGGGTTCGGTCCTGGTCACGTATTAATTTTTAATTTTTTTTGCCTATTTACTTTATTTTTCGTTTTAAAATTTATTTTTCGAAATTTCAACGTGAATAAAGTGTTATATATATAAAAGTAATTATTTTTCTTTGGGAAAGAGGGAATAATAGCTGAAAAACGGATAAATTTCGACTCCGGAGCTACGCACACTACTCACTCCGTAACTTCCTTTAATATTAACTTATAATTTTCAAACTCAGCTGGAAATTAGAGTTTTATATACCAAACAATCGTACTAAAGGAAATTTTTATACACTATTTAGGGGGCACATAGTGGGCCAAAATAGATTTTGTTAATTAACGGGAAGGAAGTTCTTTAAGCTATATATTCGTGGAAGCAACGTGTGAGTCGCCGTGAGGTTGTTAGCGCTATGGGCAATGAAGTTTTTTGACTCGGTGGTCAGGGGTTCGGTCCTGGTCAAGGATTAATTTTAAATTTTTTTTCTATTTACTTTCTTTTTATTTTTAAAATTTATCTTTCGAAATTCAAACGTGAATAAAGTGTTATATATATAAAAATAATTATTTTTCTTTGGGAAAGCGGGAATAATAGCTGAAAAACGGATAAATTTCGACTCCGGAGTTACGCACAAGACTCACTACGTAACTCCCTTTAATATTAACTTATAAATTTCTTACTCTGCCAGAAATTAGAGTTTTATATACCAAACAAACGTAATAAAGGAAATTTTTATACACTAATTAGGTGGCACATAGTGGGCCAAAATAGATTTTGTTAATTAACGGGAAGGAAGTTCTTTAAGCTATATATTCGTGGAAGCAACGTGTGAGTCGTGGTGTGGTTGTTTGCGCAATGGGTAAAGAACTTTGTTGAATCGGTGATCAGGGGTTCGGTCCTGGTCAAGGATTAATTTTTAATTTTTTTTCTATTTATTTTACTTTTTAAAATTAATTTTTCGAAATTTCAACGTGAATAAAGTGTTATATATATAAAAATAATTATTTTTCTTTGGGAAAGAGGGAATAATAGCAGAAAAACGGATAAATTTCGACTCCGGAGTTACGCACACGACTCACTACGTAACTCCCTTTAATATTAACTTTTAATTTTCAAACTCTGCCAGAAATTAGAGTTTTATATACCAAACAATCGTAATAAATGACATTTTTATACACTATATAGGGGGCACATAGTGGGCCAAAATAGATTTTGTTAATTAACGGGAAGGAAGTTCTTTAAGTTATATATTCGTGGAAGAAACGTGTTACTCGTGGTGTGGTTGTTAGCGCTATGGGTAAAGAAGTTTGTTGACTCGGTGGTCAGGGGTTCGGTCCTGGTCACGGATTAATTTTTAATTTTTTCTTTCTATTTACTTTATTTTATTTTTTAAAATTTATTTTTTGATATTTCAGCGTGAATAAAGTGTTATATATATAAAAATAATTATCTTTCTTTGGGAAAGAAGGAATAATAGCTGAAAAACGGATAAATTTCGACTCCGGAGATACACACACGATTCACTACGTAACTCCCTTTAATATTAACTTATAATTTTCAAACTCAGGTAGAAATTAGAGTTTTATATACCAAACAATCGTACTAAAGAAAATTTTTATACACTAATTAGGGGGCACATAGTGGGCCAAAATAGATTTTGTTAATTAACGGGAAGGAAGTTCTTTAAGCTATATATTCGTGGAAGCAACGTGAGAGTCGTGGTGTGGTTGTTAGCGCCATGGGTAAAGAAGTTTGTAGACTCGGTGGTCAGGGGTTCGGTCCAGGTCACGGATAAATTTTTGATTTTTTTTTCTATTTACTTTATTTTTCTTTTAAAAATTTATTTTTCGAAATTTCAACGTGAATAAAGTGTTATATATATAAAAATTATTATTTTTCTTTGGGAAAGGGGGAATAATAGCTGAAAAACGGTTAAATTTCGACTCCGGTGTTACGCACACGACTTACTACGTAACTCCCTTTAATATTAACTTATAATTTTCAAACTCTGCCAGAAATTAGAGTTTTATATACCAAACAATCGTAATAAATGAAATTTTTATACACTAACTAGGGGGCACATAGTGGGCCAAAATTGATTTTGTTAATTAACGGGAAGGAAGTTCTTTAAGCTATATATTCGTGGATGAAACGTGTGAGGCGTGGTGTGGTTGTTAGCGTTATGGGTAAAGAAGTTTGGTGACTCGGTGGTCAGGGGTTCGGTCCTGGTCACGGATTAATTTTTAATTTTTTTTTCTATTTACTTTATTTTTCTTTTTAAAATTTATTTTTCGAAATTTCAACGTGAATAAAGTGTTATATATATAAAAATAATTATTTTTCTTTGGGAAAGAAGGAATAATAGCAGAAAAACGGATAAATTTCGATTCCGGAGATACACACACGACTCACTACGTAACTCCCTTTAATATTAACTTATAATTTTCAAACTCAGCTAGAAATTAGAGTTTTATATACCAAACAATCTTACTAAAGGAAATTCTTATACACTAATTAGGGGGAACATAGTGGGCCAAGATAGATTTTGTTAATTAACGGGAAGGAAGTTCTTTAAGCTATATATTCGTGGAAGCAACGTGAGAGTCGTGGTGTGGTTGTTAGCGCCATGGGTAAAGAAATTTGTATACTCGGTGGTCAGGGGTTCGGTCCAGGTCACGGATAAATTTTTAATTTTTTTTTCTAGTTACTTTATTTTATTTTTTAAAATTTATTTTTTGATATTTCAACGTGAATAAAGTGTTATATATATAAAAATAGTTATTTTTCTTTGGGAAAGAGGGAATAATAGCTGAAAAACGGATAAATTTCGACTCCGGAGATACACACACGACTCCCTACGTAACTGCCTTTCATATTAACTTATAATTTTCAAACTCTGCCAGAAATTAGAGTTTTATATACCAAACAATCGTAATAAAGTAAATTTTTATACACTAATTAGGGGGCACATAGTGGGCCAAAATAGATTTTGTTAATTAACGGGAAGGAAGTTCTTTAAGCTATATATTCGGGGAAGAAGCGTGTGAGTCGTGGTGTGGTTGTTAGCGCTGTGGGAAAAGAAGTTTGTTGACTCGGTGGTCAGGGGTTCGGTGCTGGTCACGGATTAATTTTTAATTTCTTTTCCTATTTACTTTATTTTTCTTTTGAAAATTTATTTTTCGAAATTTTAACGTGAATAAAATGTTATATATATAAAAATAAATATTTTTCTTTGGGAAAGAGGGAATAATAGCTGAAAAACGGATAAATTTCGACTCCGGAGTTACGCACACGACTCACTACGTAACTCTCTTTAATATTAACTTATAATTTTCAAACTCTGCCAGAAATTAGAGTTTTATATACCAAACAATCGTAATAAAGGAAATTTTTATACACTAATTAGGGGGCACATAGTGGGCCAAAATAGATTTTGTTAATTAACGGGAAGGAAATTCTGTAAGCTATATATTCGTGGAAGTAACGTGGGAGTCGTGGTGTTGTTGTTAGAGCCATGGGTAAAGAAGTTTGTAGACTCGGTGGTCAGGGGTTCGGGCCAGGTCACGGATAAAATTTAATTTTTTTTTCTATTTACTTTATTTTATTTCTTAAAATTTATTTTTTGATATTTCAACGTGAATAAAGTGTTATATATATAAAAATAGTTATTTTTCTTTGGGAAAGAGGGAATAATAGCTGAAAAACGGATAAATTTCGACTCCGGAGATACACACACGACTCACTACGTAACTCCCTTTCATATTAACTTATAATTTTCAAACTCTGCCAGAAATTAGAGTTTTATATACCAAACAATCGTAATAAAGGAAATTTTTATACACTAATTAGGGGGCACATAGTGGGCCAAAATAGATTTTGTTAATTAACGGGAAGGAAGTTCTTTAAGCTATATATTCGTGGAAGCAACGTGTGAGTCGTGGTGTGGTTGTTAGCGCCATGGGTAAAGAATTTTGTTGAATCGGTGATCAGGGGTTCGGTCCTGGTCACGTATTAATTTTTAATTTTTTTTGTCTATTTACCTTATTTTTCGTTTTAAAATTTATTTTTCGAAATTTCAACGTGAATAAAGTGTTATATATATAAAAGTAATTATTTTTCTTTGGAAAAGAGGGAATAATAGCTGAAAAACGGATAAATTTCGACTCCGGAGCTACGGACACTACTCACTCCGTAACTTCCTTTAATATTAACTTATAATTTTCAAACTCTGCAGGAAATTAGAGTTTTATATACCAAACAATCGCTATAAATGAAATTTTTATACACTAACCAGGGGGCACATAGTGGGCCAAAATTGATTTTGTTAATTAACGGGAAGGAAGTTCTTTAAGCTGTATATTCGTGGAAGAAACGTGTGAGACGTGGTGTGGTTGTTAGCGTTATGGGTAAAGAAGTTTGTTGACTCGGTGGTCAGGGGTTCGGCCCTGGTCACGGATTAATTTTTAATTTTTTTTTCTATTTATTTTCTTTTTTTTTTTTAAATTTATTTTTCGAAATTTCAACGTGAATAAAGTGTTATATATATAAAAGTAATTATTTTTCTTTGGAAAAGAGGGAATAATAGCTGAAAAACGGATAAATTTCGACTCCGGAGCTACGGACACTACTCACTCCGTAACTTCCTTTAATATTAACTTATAATTTTCAAACTCTGCAGGAAATTAGAGTTTTATATACCAAACAATCGTAATAAATGACATTTTTATACACTATATAGGGGGCACATAGTGGGCCAAAATAGATTTTGTTAATTAACGGGAAGGAAGTTCTTTAAGCTATATATTCGTGGAAGAAACGTGTTACTCGTGGTGTGGTTGTTAGCGCTATGGGTAAAGAAGTTTGTTGACTCGGTGGTCAGGGGTTCGGTCCTGGTCACGGATTAATTTTTAATTTTTTCTTTCTATTTACTTTATTTTATTTTTTAAAATTTATTTTTTGATATTTCAGCGTGAATAAAGTGTTATATATATAAAAATAATTATCTTTCTTTGGGAAAGAAGGAATAATAGCTGAAAAACGGATAAATTTCGACTCCGGAGATACACACACGATTCACTACGTAACTCCCTTTAATATTAACTTATAATTTTCAAACTCAGGTAGAAATTAGAGTTTTATATACCAAACAATCGTACTAAAGAAAATTTTTATACACTAATTAGGGGGCACATAGTGGGCCAAAATAGATTTTGTTAATTAACGGGAAGGAAGTTCTTTAAGCTATATATTCGTGGAAGCAACGTGTGAGTCGTGGTGTGGTTGTTAGCGCCATGGGTAAAGAATTTTGTTGAATCGGTGATCAGGGGTTCGGTCCTGGTCACGTATTAATTTTTAATTTTTTTTGTCTATTTACCTTATTTTTCGTTTTAAAATTTATTTTTCGAAATTTCAACGTGAATAAAGTGTTATATATATAAAAGTAATTATTTTTCTTTGGAAAAGAGGGAATAATAGCTGAAAAACGGATAAATTTCGACTCCGGAGCTACGGACACTACTCACTCCGTAACTTCCTTTAATATTAACTTATAATTTTCAAACTCTGCTGGAAATTAGAGTTTTATATACCAAACAATCGTACTAAAGGAAATTTTTATACACTAATTAGGGGGCACATAGTGGGCCAAAATAGATTCTGTTAATTAACGGGAAGGAAGTTCTTTAAGCTATATATTCGTGGCAGCAACGTATGAGATGAGTCGTGGTGTGGTTGTTAGCGCCATGGGTAAAGAATTTTGTTGAATCGGTGATCAGGGGTTCGGTCCTGGTCACGTATTAATTTTTAATTTTTTTTGTCTATTTACCTTATTTTTCGTTTTAAAATTTATTTTTCGAAATTTCAACGTGAATAAAGTGGTATATATATAAAAGTAATTATTTTTCTTTGGGAAAGAGGGAATATTTTGCTGAAAAACGGATACATTTCGACTCCGGAGTTTTGCACACGACTCACTACGCTACTCCCTTTAATATTAACTTATAATTTTCAAACTCTGCCAGAAATTAGAGTTTTATATACCAAACAATCGTAATAAAGGAAATTTTTATACACTAATTAGGGGGCACATAGTGGACCAAAATAGATTTTGTTAATTAACGGGAAGGAAGTCCTTTAAGCTATATATTCGTGGAAGCAACGTGTGAGTCGTCGTGTGGTTGTTAGCGCTATGGGCAATGAAGTTTCTTGACTCGGTGGTCAGGGGTTCGGTCCTGGTCACAGATTAATTTTAAATTTTTTTTTCTATTTACTTTATTTTTCTTTTTAAAATTTATTTTTCGAAATTTAAACGTGAATAAATTGTTATATATATAAAAATAATTATTTTTCTTTGGGAAAGCGGGAATAATAGCTGAAAAACGGATAAATTTCGACTCCGGAGTTTCGCACACGACTCACTACGTAACTCCCTTTAATATTAACTTATAATTTTCAAACTCTTCTAGAAATTAGAGTTTTATATACCAAACAATCGCTATAAATGAAATTTTTATACACTAACCAGGGGGCACATAGTGGGCCAAAATTGATTTTGTTAATTAACGGGAAGGAAGTTCTTTAAGCTGTATATTCGTGGAAGAAACGTGTGAGACGTGGTGTGGTTGTTAGCGTTATGGGTAAAGAAGTTTGTTGACTCGGTGGTCAGGGGTTCGGCCCTGGTCACGGATTAATTTTTAATTTTTTTTTCTATTTATTTTCTTTTTTTTTTTTAAACTTATTTTTCGAAATTTCAAAGTGAATAAAGTGCTATATATATAAAAATAATTATTTTTCTTTGGGAAAGAGGGAATAATAGCTGAAAAACGGATAAATTTCGACTCCGGAGTTACGCACACGACTCACTACGTAACTCCCTTTAATATTCACTTATAATTTTCAAACTCCTCCAGAAATTAGAGTTTTATATACCAAACAATCGTAATAAATGAAATTTTTATACACTAATTAGGGGGCACATAGTGGGCCAAAATAGATTTTGTTAATTAACGGGAAGGAAGTTCTTTAAGCTATATATTCGTGGAAGCAGCGTGAGAGTCGTGGTGTGGTTGTCAGCGCCATGGGTAAAGAAGTTTGTTGAATCGGTGATCAGGGGTTCGGTCCTGGTCACGGATTAATTTTTAATTTTTTTATATTTTCTTTATTTTACTTTTTAAAATTTATTTTTCGATAATTCAACGAGAATTAAGTGTTATATATGTAAAAGTAATTATTTTTCTTTGGGAAAGTGGGAATAATAGCTGAAAAACGGATAAATTTCGACTCCGGAGTTACGCACACGACTCATTACGTAACTCCCTTTAATATTAACTTATAATTTTCAAAATGTGCCAGAAATTAGAGTTTTATATACCAAACAATCGTAATAAAGGAAATTTTTATACACTAATTAGGGGGCACATAGTGGGCCAAAATAGATTTTGTTAATTAACGAGAAAGAAGTTCTTTAAGCTATATATTCGTGGGAGCACCGTGTGAGTCGTGTTGTGGTTGTTAGCGCCATGGGTAAAGAAGTTTGTTGAATCGGTGATCAGGGGCTCGGTCCTCGTCACGGATAAATTTTTAATTTTTTTTTTCTAATTACTTTATTATACATTTTAAAATTTATTTTTCGAAATTTCAACGAGAATAAAGTGTTATATATATAAAAATAATTGTTTTTCTTTGGGAAAGAGGGAATAATAGCTGAAAAACGGATAAATTTCGACTCCGGAGTTACGCACACGACTCACTACGTAACGCCCTTTAATATTCACTTATAATTTTCAAACTCCTCCAGAAATTAGAGTTTTATATACCAAACAATCGTTCTAAAGGAAATTTTTATACACTAATTAGGGGGCACATAGTGGGCCAAAATAGATTTTGTTAATTAGCAGGAAGGAAGTTCTTTAAGCTATATATTCGTGAAAGCAGCGTGAGAGTCGTGGTGTGGTTGTCAGCGCCATGGGTAAAGAAGTTTGTTGAATCGGTGATAAGGGGTTCGGTCCTGGTCACGGATTAATTTTTAATTTTTTTCTATTTTCTTTATTTTACTTTTTAAAATTTATTTTTCGATATTTCAACGAGAATTAAGTGTTATATATGTAAAAGTAATTATTTTTCTTTGGGAAAGTGGGAATAATAGCTGAAAAACGGATAAATTTCGACTCCGGAGTTACGCTCACGACTCATTACGTAACTCCCTTTAATATTAACTTATAATTTTCAAAATCTGCCAGAAATTAGAGTTTTATATACCAAACAGTCGTACTAAAGGAAATTTTTATACACTAATTAGGGGGCACATAGTGGGCGAAAATAGATTTTGTTAATTAACGAGAAGGAAGTTCTTTAAGCTATATATTCATGGAAGCTTCGTGTGAGTCTTGGTGTGGTTGTTAGCGCCATGGGTAAAGAAGTTTGTTGAATCGGGGATCAGGGGTTTGGTCCTGGTCACGGATTAATTTTTAATTTCTTTTTCTATTTACTTTATTTTTCTTTTTAAAATTTATTTTTCGATATTTCAGTGAGAATAAAGTGGTATATATATAAAAGTAATTATTTTTCTTTGGGAAAGAGGGAATAATAGCTGAAAAACGGATACATTTCGACTCCGGAGTTACGCACACGACTCACTACGCTACTCCCTTTAATATTAACTTATAATTTTCAAACTCTGCCAGAAATTAGAGTTTTATATACCAAACAATCGTAATAAAGGAAATTTTTATACACTAATTAGGGGGCACATAGTGGACCAAAATAGATTTTGTTAATTAACGGGAAGGAAGTTCTTTAAGCTATATATTCGTGGAAGCAACGTGTGAGTCGTCGTGTGGTTGTTAGCGCTATGGGCAATGAAGTTTCTTGACTCGGTGGTCAGGGGTTCGGTCCTGGTCACGGATTAATTTTAAATTTTTTTTTCTATTTACTTTATTTTTCTTTTTAAAATTTATTTTTCGAAATTTCAACGTGAATAAAGTGTTATATATATAAAAATAATTATTTTTCTTTGGGAAAGAGGGAATAATAGCTGAAAAACGGATAAATTTCGACTCCGGAGTTACGCACACGACTCAGTACGTAACTCCCTTTAATATTCACTTATAATTTTCAAACTCCTCCAGAAATTAGAGTTTTATATACCAAACAATCGTACTAAAGGAAATTTTTATACACTAATTAGGGGGCACATAGTGGGCCAAAATAGATTTTGTTAATTAGCGGGAAGGAAGTTCTTTAAGCTATATATTCGTGGAAGCAGCGTGAGAGTCGTGGTGTGGTTGTCAGCGCCATTGGTAAAGAAGTTTGTTGAATCGGTGATAAGGGGTTCGGTCCTGGTCACGGATTAATTTTTAATTTTTTTCTATTTTCTTTATTTTACTTTTTAAAATTTATTTTTCGATATTTCAACGAGAATTAAGTGTTATATATGTAAAAGTAATTATTTTTCTTTGGGAAAGTGGGAATAATAGCTGAAAAACGGATAAATTTCGACTCCGGAGTTACGCTCACGACTCATTACTTAACTCCCTTTAATATTAACTTATAATTTTCAAAATCTGCCAGAAATTAGAGTTTTATATACCAAACAATCGTAATAAAGGAAATTTTTATACACTAATTAGGGGGCACATAGTGGGCCTAAATAGATTTTGTTAATTAACGAGAAAGAAGTTCTTTAAGCTATATATTCGTGGGAGCAACGTGTGAGTCGTGTTGTGGTTGTTAGCGCCATGGGTAAAGAAGTTTGTTGAATCGGTGATCAGGGGTTCGGTTCTGGTCACGGATAATTTTAAATTTTTTTTTCTATTTACTTTATTTTACTTTTTAATATTTATTTTTCGAAATTTCAACGTGAATAAAGTGTTATATATATAAAAATAATTGCTTTTCTTTGGGAAAGAGGGAATAATAGCTGAAAAACGGATAAATTTCGACTCCGGAGTTACGCACACGACTCACTACGTAAATCCCCTTAATATTAACTTATAATTTTCAAACTCTGCCAGAAATTAGAGTTTTATATACCAAACAATCGTACTAAAGGAAATTTTTATACACTAATTAGGGGGCACATAGTGGGCCAAAATAGATTTTGTTAATTAACGGGAAGGAAGTTCTTTAAGCTATATATTCGTGGAAGCAACGTGAGAGTCGTGTTGTGGTTGCTAGCGCTATGGGAAAAGACGTTTGTAGACTCGGTGGTCACGAGTTCGGTCCTGGTCACGGTTTAAGTTTTAATTTAGTGACTCAAATATGTGATCTCAAATATGCTAATTAGTTAGTGCTGGCGATTTTTTAATTTTCGAAATTAAACACAAAAATGTGTTTTCTGAATAAACATACCTTTTTTCCGACGGATTCAGATTTTGAACCCCCAAAATAAAGGGGGTAGCCACAATCTGGGGAATATTGTGCCTATAGCTTGATCATGAGGGGGATCCAAAGTTTGGAATCCTCTATCTTAATTTTACATTTTGCTTACTTCACCATACATAGAGACCTTTTTAAGCGAGTTTAAAAAAATTTGAACATAATTTTAAAATTCGTTTATTCAAAGATATTGGCATGCAGAAAATAAACTTTAGTAAATATTTATTATTTTTTATTACGCTGTTAAATAATAGCTGGAAAATTTTTGAATTATAAGGCAGGCAACTTTTTATACAATTTTTATGTACGTAATTTTACATGGCAAAATACAAAATCGAGCTAAATCTATCGAATTGTTCCTGTGTATATTTAAAATTCGATTTCTCAGAAACTATTCAACCGATTATGCTCAAATTTTGCATTTTGTCTTGTGAATTTACACATTTTAAAAGGATGTTAAAATTTTATACCTCTCAATTTAAATTTTGTCACTGCTGTAATAGATTTTCTCGAAAAAGTTCGTAAGTAAGCAGGTATATTAATGTTCATTCATTCCTGAAATTTTGCAGCAGTTTTTTCGTGTCCCGAATTTTTTCTATACATTATCGGCAAAACATTTTTGAAAATAAAAATTTAAAATAAAAAAAAATGTAAAAGGAACTAATAAAAAGAAAAACAAGTTTTTCTAAAGGTCTGTTTAATATAAGTGTTTAATATTCGTCTGTTTAATATAAGTCTGTTTAATATACAAATATACGTCTAAAATACATAAAATTAAAATTGAAATGCGATAAATAAAATTTTAAACGAAGTTCTTTTAAAAACTAGAAAAACTTCTATTAGCCTTATTGTACCGAAACTTTGAGGCAATGCTTAATGTTCAAACTTCAATATTCTTATTCAATTAAAAATAATAATAAAAATAAAAGAAAATAAAAAAATAAAAGAAAATAAAAAAATAAAAGAAAAGAAAATAATAATCTCACTAAATTTAACTTTTGAAAATTATTGTAAACCACAGATTCTCCTCTCTCTCAAAATACTGTCTTAAAAATTGCTGCTTACGTCATGCGCAACTTTGCACTAATATTACGGCTTCTGATCATTTACACTTTTAGAGTTTACTTGCTTGATAATAGTTTAAAATTGAAATTTCTTAATGATATTCTGTTTTATTGTTCCACGTTTAAGATATTTCCTTGTTTTGATATAGAAAGTAGGTGCACGGTTTAATTGCATTTCATTTGCCTTATTAAGTATTTAATTTACGCATTGTTATTTGTTTTTTAAGATTATCAATTAATATTAACTCAATTTAAAACTTAAATTTATGCTTGGAACGGCCTTACCCAAAGGACATTAAACGGTTATTATGCTCCCTTCTTAATTTCAGTAAGTAAATTTTTTCTTCTCCGATGGATTTGAATTTTTGATCCTCAACATATGGAAGGTAGTCAATATTTTAAAAGTTTTCCAGCCTGAAAATATTGCCAAAGTTGTTGAGGCAGGAGAGCGATTGAATGTTTGGATCTCTTAAAGTTAACAAAACTTTTTGAGCATTTCGCTAGATTTGAAACACTTTTTTAAGCGAATCATGAAGTTTTTACACACTATTATAAGATTCGTTCATCCAAAGATAATTCTATGCAGAAAATAACCTTAAATAAATATTATTTTTTATTTTATTTGCTAATTGTCGAAAACACTTTTCATTGCAAAATATAGAAAAAAATTTCACAATTTTTAAGAAAGTAATTTTAAAGGCAAAATGAGAAATTTGAATGAAATCGGACTACTAGTTTCAAATTAGTCCAATTTAAAAAAAAAGTTATTTATGTAAAATTCGATTTCTGAAGAACTCTTCGATTGATTTCATTCAAATTTTAAATTTGCTTTAAAAGTTATACAAGGCGAACTTTGCAAAAAGGAATTTTAACATTAAGTGATTCAAACTTTCTACCGTTCTCCTTCATAAACTGTTGATACCATATTTTGCAGATGGCAGGTGCTTCTCCTGTTTTAAGGGTCTAGGAGCTGAATTCCTCATAAAGTTAGACATTCAAACAACTAAGATCGAGTTGTAGTATATACATTGAAGTCCAATCAATAGATAAAATATTTTCAGGGGTTTCCCTTTCTTGCGCCCTGTTTATACATAAATGCATACATCGTTATTACATAGCACATGAATACATGCGTACATATATTGAACATAAATTGTGTATATACGTACAAACATACGGGAATACAAATATACCCACATTTACATAGATACATACATTATACAGTATATTCATATAAAGTATATGTGTCCCGCAGTGGACTGATCGTTAAGACACGGTTCCCAGCAGATCACCGAAGTCGAGCATCACTGGTTACGGTCAGTGTGCGGATGGGTGACCACTTGGATCAGACTGCGTAGGGCCCGAGAGTGTGCGGTATTGGTCCTCGTTATACTGCTCTACCGTAAAGTGCTCGACTTCGAGTGCAGGTCGTCGGGTTACCGAAGCGGGGGTGCCATCCCCTCTGCAGAGGATCAAAATTGTGATGGCATGTCTTCGGATCATCCTCAGGGGTGTTTCCCAGATCGTCTCCAATAGCCCATCTTGCAGCTCTAGTGCGACGTTAATTAACTACAACTACAACAACAACAATAAAGTATGTGTGTATCTACATATATGTGAATTAACGTACATAAGATTATACATACTTATATGTACTACTTAAAGTATATATACGTATGTACGATACGCATAAAATAAATGGTCCATTCTAAATAATTTTTCATCTAATGATCGTATCTTCACATTTAAGGACTCAATCTTAAAGGTGCGAGTGGATGACATATATGCTAATTGATTTGTGCCCACGATATTTTAAGTTATGAAATCAGACACAAAAACATACTTTCTCTGAACAGACATACCTGTTTTATGGTGTTTCTTGGGTTTTTGTCTCTCAAATTATAGGGATGGCCGCAATCTGGAAAAATATAATCCCAATAGTTGTAGTCAGAAGAGCGGTTAAAAGTTTGTACCCCTTAATGTTAATATTTTTTACGTATGAGACCACATCTTGAGAGCATCTTATGTGAATTGAAAAAATTTTTGCACTCAATTAAAAAATTCGTTTGTCAAAAGCTAATTCCATGCAAAATATAAATTTTAGTCAAAATAATCATTTTTTATCATTTTATTCAATGATAGTCTAAAAAATTTTGAATTTAAGTTAAAGAATTTTAAATGACAAAGCGCAAAATTTGAACGAAATCAATCGAATAGCTCTTAAAAATACGACTTTTTCAAAATTCAATTTTTCAGGAACTATTCGATCCATTTTACTCAAATGTTGTATTTTGCCATTTAAAATTTCCTTCTTTAAAATGTTATAAAAAATTATATACTTAATAATCAAAAAATTTCGGCTATTACAAAATAAAATTTAAAAACAGTAAATATTTACTGAAAGTTATATTTTGCAAAGAATTATCTTTGGATAAACAAAATTTATATTCGTATGCAAAATTACTTTAATTCGTTTTAAAAGTTCTCAGGACATGGTGAAATACGCAAAAAGTAAAATTAACATTAAGGAGTCTAAGCTTTGGACTCAGACCTCACTATTGGGACGATTTATTTCGGATTGCGAATACCCGTTGGACGGCTCTTTTGATCAACCTATTATTACGACCATATTTCCCACAGTGCGGCTATCCCCTATATTTTGTGGGTCAGAAATGTGCATCCGTCGAGAAAAGGTATGTTTTTCAGAGAAAGTACGTTTTATTTTTGTCTAATTTCATAACTTAAAATATGGTTTGCATTAATTAATTAACATATTTGAGGTCCTTTTAACCCTTAAGATTAAGTTCAAAAACGTAAATATCCGATCATTAGATCAACTCGCAGTAGAGTGAACTTCAAGATACGGTTCCCAGTAGAACACCGAAGTCAAGGATCACTTGCTACGGTCAGTGTGTGGATGGGTGATCACTTTGATCAACCTACAAAGGAACCAAAGGTGTGCGGTATCTATCCTAATTAAGCTTTTCCACCATTAAGAGCTCGACTTCACGCGCAGGTCGTCAAGGAGAAGATCCATCCCCTCTGCAGAGGATCAAAATTGTGTTGACATGTCTTCGGATCATCCTCAAGAATGTTTCCCAACTCTACACCAATAGCCCATTGTTCATCGTTAGTACGACATAGACCAACAAAAATAACCGATCATTAGATCAAAAAATTTTCAGAGTAGTCTGCTTTTTGTTTTCAACAAGTAATTTATTCATTTTACGTCCATATGACATACAATGTACTCACGTGTGCAAGTACTATATGCATGTACTGTCTAATAACAATGTTATTCATACAACGATAGTTAAAGTAACCATAGATATATAATTATATACTGCGTGTGTATTCATGTATTTTTATTTATATGTGTGCATGCACCTGTATACATATAATGTAGGCATGTATTCCTGTACGTACAATATGTATGTACATACAATTCATATGCATATGCATAAAATTTCATTCAATATACGCAAGTACGCACACAAAAATTTCCTCTTATTTTTCAGAGAAAGGAGCATATCTGACGAGGAAGTCATTTATTTGAATGAAGATTGTTTCGCTAATTCCTTTATGTTGAATATGTTACGTATTCACTGGTGGTTATTATACCTATAATATCATTTGTTTATGTATTGACGAAATAGTTGATTTAATTATGGTACATCTGTTTTGTATTATTCAATAATGGTTATTATACAGATAATATTTTTATATATTAACAAAATACCTAATATAATTATGGCATATCTGATTTGTACAAATGCACTTGTCATATACTAATTGTTATGATAATCATAATATTTATTTGTTGATATGCATTAAAAAATATGTTTGGAATTTCTACATTCATTAAACGATTTTTTAAAAAAAAAATATTTTGTTATCATTAAATTTCCTACATTTATCATATCATGCATATTAAGTAAGAGATAATTAATCAGTTGCATTTTATTTATTTTGACAAAAGAAGATATTTCATATTAATTTTCTTTGATATACAAAAAACTGAACACTTTTGACTCATCAAAATTTCTCACACCGCATAAATTTCTGAATAAGAAAGAAGAAAATGCGCAGACCCTCTTTGAGTATTACATTGTTTGTTTGTTTGTTTTGTTCATTTACGTCGAATTAGAGCTGCGCAATGGGCTATTGGCGACGGTCTGGGAAACATCCCTGAGGATGATCCGAAGACATACCATAACAATTTTGATCCTCTGCAGAGGGGATGGCACCCCCGCTTCGGTAGCCCAACGACCTGCACGCGAAGTCGAGCACTTTACGGTAGCACAGTTTAGCGAGGACCAATACCGCACACCCTCGGTCCCTATGCAGACTGATCCAAGTGGGTCACCCATCCGCACACTGACCGCAGCCAGTGATGCTTGACTTCGGTGATCTGCTGGGAACCGTGTCTTAACGATCAGTCCACTGCGGGACTTGAGTATTACATATACTCTATTTATTTTGTGTTTTTATCAATCAAATCATTAAATAAAATAAAAAATTTCATATTAAACGATATTTTAACTTGTAAATCAATTTTCCTACATCAAAGTAAGTCAGACTGATAAAAAACGACTATTTCCCCCAAAATCAAGCAAAATTGATGGAAAGGAGAATTTTCCTCGGACTGGGAAAGCTATAAGAAGTAAAATATAAAACAAATAATGAAACGCGCCGTCATGCAATCGTGGGAGAGATGACATCAAAGATGACATCAGAATGACGTTTTACCCAACGTACACTAGCAATAGCATTAAATTGCATTGTCAATGAAAATCTTATGACAGGGTAGATTTTAGCTGAGCATACGAAAACGCTGCAAACGGAAACCTTATAATTATGTAGATTTAAGATGATTTTCATGTTAGAACTAGCTTTATTCAAGGTTTTTTTTTCCCGCTTGAGAACCCTAAGACAACCTCGTTTTAAGGTTGTTATGTTGAAGGTTGTTTTCCAAGGTTTTGGATTAGGGTAATGTGCGTAGAATAGAGCAAATTGTCGCAGACCTCGTTTTAAGGTTAGAAGGTTTACACGTAAACCGTGTAAAAAACCCTTTTTAGGTTTGCATGAAAAGATTTTTGTTGTGTTGAAAAAACCTTATATTGATATCTGGGTTGGTAGCCCAACATCTGTCAAAGCCAGGGCTAAAGAGAATAGAAGGGCTGGTTCACTCCTTTGAAGTATCTCTTGCCGCGCCGATCCTCCGACGTCACTCTAGTGACGTCACTTTGGCGCAAAGCTCGCACTTTTACTTCAAGAACGGAGCGTTTGGCCTTACTAGCTCTAACTAATATTGGATCATTTCTTTTTGCGAGATATTCTAAGACATTTGTTATTTTCTATAATGACTTTCGTCAGTTTTTGCAGTAAATTTACAAGAATTTAAAACTATTATCGAAATGCCAGTTTGCGCGATTGCAACTTGCAAAAATTCTGATATAAACACAAAAGGAAAAAGTATAATTTTTCTCGTGTTCCCTAAAGTAAATGAACAACTATGTAAAGAATGGATTCTGAAATGACACAGTTAATATAAAACCGCAATACGTTTATTCTGTCGTAAAGAACTTTTATAAAAATTAATTATCTAAATAGAAACCGCCTCGCTACTTCATAAAGAAAGGCAGGTGAAAAGAATTAAAAAATAGATAAAGTCAAAGAAAATTAAAATGTAAGTAAAAAGTATAAATAAAATATATAGTATATAGTTGAAATTCTCCTAATTTCATAACATATTTTTTAATGTAGTTATTCTAAATATTTATGATTTTTTTAAAAAATTATATTCTCTTCAATTTAAATATCTATATATTATATCATCGTAAATTTAAATGTCTATAAACAATTGTAAAATTTCTGATGTCATTATGAACCTAAATTATTATTTTGTTTCAGTAATTAGCGTTTAAGGTTGATGTTTCCTAATGATTAAGTATGAACAAATTGCTATTAACGACATATTTTAAAATCAGGGATTCTAAATTTAACTTAACTTATCTTTATAAAAGAATATGTAGATAAAAAAAGTGTCGATATATGCCTTCATTTTTCTTAATAGTTAAAGTTAAAACTGAACTTTTTAAAATAAAGTATTTATCGTGTCATTTTCACCAACTAGCAAAACATTTTTATAAGTTTAAAATGGTATTTTTTTAATATAATAACCAAGAAAGTTTTTTTTGAACTATGTTTATGAACGGAAATAATGTGTTAATTACGTAAAGTTTGAAGGCTAATAACCAGAAAAAGTCTAACTTATTTTTACAAGAGAAAGATGCAAAGTTATCATATCTTTGCTTGCAATCTCCGAGATCTGTAGACACAGTGACGTCATGAGGAGGGAAATCGTAGCTTCAGCTCTAAGAGCGGAGTGAACTAGCCCTTGTATTCTCTTTAGCCCTGTGTTACCTACACGTTCACTAGAGACCGTAGATATCAAGTTGGAATAAAATACTACACCAGTGATGTTAAAGCTCACAGTGATGTCTCCTTGCTCAAGTGATTTTGTTTTATGTTGCTCCTCTATTGGGGGTGTGGGGGGGGGGGTGAAATATATTCCTTCGCAAAAAAACTAGCCAGTTTCTACTTTCTCGGAGGTGCGTGAAACACATCCAGAGAGAACAGTCTCTGGATGCAATTCGTCAATTCGACGCAATTAAACTTCGATATGCAACTTTTTAACAAATTATTAAATAAAGCACAACTTATTTTTTCATAATACAAATTTAAAAAAACTCAATAGTTCCTGAAATTTTAAGTGTTCGGCATGTTCTTGTCTGCTCTTATTTTTAAAACAAACCGAAACTACGACTTACTTCTTTTTGGGGTGGCATTGGCGCTGCAGACGCAAGCGCTTTTCTTACCAATTTTTTTGCGGTGACAAAACACATGGAGTAATGGGTTGTATAGTGAAAAAGTTAAACAATAAATTTACATATTTTTTAACGTATTCAGCTAACAGAAGTTTTTACTTATGCGTATAACATTTAAATTTGTTTTTGACAATTAATTTCTAAATATTTTACAATCATGACAATTGAATCATTTCAAAGATTTATTGAGACTTTCTGCCCAAGTGCCTGTGTGCCGGTGGATTTAGTAAAAATAGCTAGAAATGTTATGTTGTCAAATATAGGCCCTAGAGTTGAACATGATTTTAGATACCAACCCCATGAAGTTATACCCAGTCCATTATGTCTTGTAATGGATGGTGAATGTTGTTTAGATAGACTTTATGGTGGTTATTTTGGTGATTGGGTGTGCGGGGGACAGTGGAATAGAATGGTAGATTTTCTTAGAACATTCTTTCAAGTAGTCAACAAACGTAATATTGAAATAACAGTTTTTTTTAATGGAACATCAGACCCACAAAGAATGACCAAGTGGGTTGAAAAACAAAAAGTTGAAAAGGAGAAAATAACTCAAGTTCTTAGACATGCCGCTTGTAAAGGTACGCCTCCTCCTAAAGTCTGGTGGGTTGCGCCAAACGCTCTTCGTACTTGTTTGAGAATATTATTACGACATTTGAAAGTTAATGTTGTTTTAACTACTACTGATCATCACCAAGAGGTAATCTCATATTTAAAAAAATATAACTATCATGGATTGCTAGCTGATGACCCAGAATACATCATTTTCGATCCTCATCGATATTTTTCATCAGTACAATTGAAACTGACCTTTAAGGTAAGTATTCAAAGCATGATAAGTGTACAAAACAATTTAAATTCATAGCTTCTCATGCTGTCATTCCTTCATTTTATATGAATTTTGAGGACATATTTTATTTGTTTACTTTGTTTATTTGTATTCATTAGTCAATCTTCTCTAGAATTTGAACCTAGATATCCTATTTTTTTTTTATGTGAAATGTCCGATTATTATTTCCGAACTGTGAAACTAAACAAAAAATTTCTCATTAGAGTTTATATTATAATAAGCTATTAATTTAAACTGTCAAGGTGCCATGAATGTAGTTATATAATATATATAGATTGTTTATATAATATTTAATAAATTGTTCCAGGTTTTAAACTTATGACCAGTTTGGCTAGTAGTGTTCTAATTCATATAAATTATGCTTTCATGAAAAAATAGCTTCAAAATAACAAGTTTAAATTGTATGACATATGTCACCAATTTTTCCTGTCAATGACATACATGATCAATTTAAATAAATTGAGAAATCAAATTGAAGTAAATAATTGTGTATGTCAAACACTTTTTGTGGTAGGGAAGTTTTTATTAATTTCCTTTTACTTTATTCGTAAAAGAGTAAAAAATGTAAATTTAAAAAACATTTAGTAGCCTGTGAGATCCGAAATAAAAAATATCACAGAAGAGCACAGTCTTAAAGGGTAAAACTTGTTGCCACCTCCGGGCAAAGCTCTAAATTTAAAAAAATATATATATATAGGGTCCGACTATCACAGAGATAAGAAAGTAACCTCTCCTAGAGAGAGAGAGCAATGAAGTGTATTATTTTTTAACTTAGACCTGTTAGGTTATATATCCATCGGTGAACAGGGTTTTTCAAAGATTCAAGTCTCTTTATTCTCCAAGATTAAAATTCATTTAGTGATTGTAGTTGACACAACACGAAAATATCCCCAAGCTTGTATTGGATTTTTAAATTTGTTTTAAAAAATGTTTATATTTATGCAGTTTAAAAAAGCTAAATTGTTTATAATCCTGACTCCTTGGTCACACATTAATTCATGAAACATTTTTTGATTGAAATTTTATTTGTTCCAAAAATATTGGAAGTATCTTTATCAATATCTATTTGCACACAATACAATCTCCAAGGTACCAAAAAGTTTTCTGAACTTGCAAAATTTTATAAAGAAATAGGTAGCCATGTATCGGTACTTATGCCAAGAAATTTTCCTTTGTGAATTTACAAGTAGAATTCTTCTGAATTAATGTTTTTTTTTGCAGTGCAGACACTAAATCAACACATAACCTTGACCTTAATCTACAGCATAGAGGATATGTTTGCAAACTGTATTTTATGTCCAATGTTCTGATATCATGAGCACTCTAGGGTATCATTCACTATAATTTTTTCGTAATTTTTAGTTTGGGGATATTTCTGTATCATGATCTGTCGCATTAACTACAATCGCCAAAATGCCAAATCTATTTTAAATTTGGATTTTTTTTAAGAAAAAAAACAAAAAAAAAACAAGTAGAAGTTTTCCCGGGGGTGGCTATGAATTATATAATTCAAGTTAGTTAGTTTCTGAGATATTTTTTTGAGATTTTGTCAGACAATTACACAGAAGTTGTTAAGACTTTGCCATTATTTTGCCATAAATCAGGAGGTGGAAATCTTCCTTTTTATTTTTAATTATGTAATTTATATGTTTTAATGTGTAACTCTTATTAGGTGTTTATTGTTTTTAGTACTTTTGGTATTTCAAGTCAGTTCTGTTTGTACCTATATTCTCTATTTTTCTTTTGTGAGTGCCTTGATGTAATGGATAAAGGTCCAGTTTTGCATTTATGTAGCAAACAATATTTAACATGCAAAAACACCCCGTGGCAGAATCACTGTGACATTGTCACAGAACGTTGCAGAGTTCTTGCAGAAAGATTTTTCTTTTGAAATGTAAAAAAAATTACTTTTCTCCTCTGCAAAAATTTACTGGTAATATTTAAATCTCTATTTTCGGCATTTATTAATATTGATTTTCACATAGTTTTTTAAATATTTCGATATTCGAATATTCCGAAATATTTCGATATATATAGAAAATTGGAATCGTGCTTTTGAGTATTTACTTTTTAAGGCAATAATTCTATCAAATTTTTGGTAGTTGTTGCTATTGATTTCACCATAGTTTTTAAATCTGATATTTTTTATACAATATTATTTATGACAACTACATCATCTCAAAAGGAAAAACTCATTTGAAGAATCCGATTCGCGTGATTTCGTCGTCGATCTTTTTTTCGACAATAACTACTGATTTTTTATTGTGTTGATTATTTACAAAATGCGAAGAAAGAAGCAATTTGTGCTTTCCTCCCAAGCAAAATGCAAGGATATCTCCCATACTATTAGACTAAAAAATTATGACATTTTCAATTCAAAACAATTATATATATTATTTTGTAAACACAGCGCTTTTGTTATTTTAAATGAGTAACATATATGCTTGTTATTATTGAAAGTATCTTGCAGAAAGATATTAGTGCTAGAGAGTTTTGTTGCAGATAGCTCTAAGAAATTCTGCCACAGGGTGAAAACATATTTTCTAAGTGTCTGTAAACTTGCAAACCAATGATTATTTGAAAATGCAGGTACGATTTTTTTCTCCCTTCAATTCTTGCCAAAATAGCTCAATCAAACTTTGTTTTTCTCTTTTAGGAGTTGTGAAAACTATTTTTCTTTTCTATCTATTATGTATTACAGCATCAATATTTAATTATAAAGTAATTAAATATAAATTTTATATGTAGGGTTGTTTGGAAACAAAAGAGTACATTTTAAATGAAGTTACCAGGTGCTTGAATCTTCATCCTAGTAGAATATGTGTAGTTGCAGCTCTTCTTGGTAATCATATTCTTGGAGATTCAGATTTATCAGTTTTTCATCGCTCCTTATGTCCTGATGCAAAAGGAAAAGTAATAAACTTTTATTGTACTTGTACTTCTTAAATATATATATATAATTATAATTAATTGTGATGTGTATAGTAAAAAATTTATTTTAGAGATAGATTTGTAGACTAATCTGTAGAGTTCACATGTCTTTTTTGGGATTTTTTTGTTTTGTTTCCTGACCAAAGTTTGAGGGAGTTTAAGAAAATATTAATTTTAATAGCAAAATTACATGCAGCTAATGTAATGTAAAAATATATATATGGGTCATTCTCACAAAAACAGTCATTTTCATGTCCCCAGTATATTTTATGTTTGTTTTACAACTTACGAAAAAAAAAATTTCAGGGAAAGTGTCCTTCAGAATGCAAGCTAACAAAAGAATAAAAATAAAATTATCAATTTTTATTTTTTATTAATTTTAGGTAATAAAAATATCCCCCGTGTGGTGTCCGGGGTAGAATTGCACCAACGTATTCCCGGCGTGTCGTAAAAGGCGACTAAATGGGTTGAGCGCAAGGCCAATCCCCTTGCCTCATTAAAAAAATCTACCGATTCAGAAAACTCAAAGAAAAACTTCCGGACCGGCACTTCGTAGACGACCTGGCACGAAATCGGACATGATTTTTGGAACATGGAATGTTAGAACATTATATAGAGGAGGTGCAGTGAAAAAACTAACTGATGTTTTCTTGGAGTACAAATTAGATGTACTGGCTGTTCAGGAAATGAGGTGGACTGGAAGTGGAGTAATGGACAAGCGAAATTGCAGTATCTACTATAGCTGCCACGACAGACTACACCAATTTGGAACAGGTTTCATCGTCAACAAAAGAATCAGAGACAAAGTGATTGAATTTAAGCCAGTGAATGAAAGAATTTGCAGAATACGAATCAAAGGAAGAACGCATAATATCTCAATTATTTGTGCCCATGCCCCCACGGAGGACAAGGCGGATGAAGTTAAGGATGGATTCTATGACCTTCTAGAAAAGACACAAAGTGAATGCTGTTCAAATGATGTGAAACTGCTCATGGGCGATTTCAACGCGAAGATTGGCCACGATACAAACATGGACAGATTTGCTGGAAATGAAAGCCTACATGAAGAGACAAGCAAAAATGGCATCCGACTTATTAACTTTGCCATTTCTACAAACATGGTAATAGGGAGTACAACTTTTAAACACAAAAACATACATAAAGCCACCTGGAGATCCCCAGATGGATTAACCCAAAATCAAATAGATCACATACTTATTGATTTAAGACATAGAAGCACTCTTCAAGACGTTCGGACATACCGCGGTGCAAATGTGGACTCCGATCACTTTTTGGTAGCCTCAAAAATACGTCACAAGGTAAATAGATATTATCATAAAGGGAGAGATAATAACGACAAAAAGATTGACATTGAGCAGCTAAAGAAGACAGAGGTAATGAAAGAGTACCGAAAAGAACTAAAAAGCAAGATTGAATCGAGTGTCGAAACTGAGACTGTGGAGACTGCGTGGCAGTCTCTTAAACAAACCATAATTAATGCGTCTGAAAAAACAATACCAGAAATGCAAGGAAAGAAAACCACCTCTTGGTTTGATGAAGAATGCTGTGCAATTACGAAAAAGAAGAATGAAGCGTATAAATTCATGATCCAGAAACGCTACACTAGGAGCGCAGAAGAAACATATAAAAAAGAATTCATAAGATGAAGAAACGAGAATATATGGAAGAGGTATATAAAGACATTGAAAACTTAAAAACTCAAAAGGAAGCAAGAAAATTTTACCAACTGATAAACAATGTCAGAGCAGACTTCAACCCCAGAACAATAACCTGTAAGAAGAAAAACGGAGAACTTACTCGAGACCCGGATGAAGTTCTAGCCCGTTGGCGTGAGCACTTCGTAGATCTACTAATGGGGAGAGATAGAGAAGATCTAAACACTTGTAACATGCTGCCAACCATGAGTACTGAAGGTGAAGCCATAGAACATAATACACCTACTCCTTACGACGTGGAAATAGCGTTGAGGAGGCTAAACAATAATAAATCAGCTGGACCTGATGGCTTAAAAGCCGAACTCTTTAAAATTGACGAAACGAAGCTAAGCAAAGCTATATATAGCTTGATTTGTTGTATATGGACAAAGGAACAAATGCCCACTGAGTGGGATGAAGGATCTATTTGCCCTATATACAAGAAAAGTGATAAACTCGAATGTGGAAACTACAGGGGAATTACCCTTCTAAATATTGCGTACAAGATCTTCTCCATTATTTTATGCAAGCGATTGGAGACCTACACCTCGGGAATCATTGGAAATTACCAATGCGGATTCCAGAAAGGAAAAACAACGACTGACCAATTGCATACTATCAGGCAGATCTTGGAGAAAACCAAAGAGTATAACATTGACACATACCACTTATTTATTGACTTTAAAGCTGCCTACGACAGCATCAACCGAAGAAAACTACTTGAGGCTATGTTGGAGTTTAACATCCCAAAGAAGCTAATCAGCCTCACAAGAATGACGCTCAAAAGAGTTTCGTGCAGAATAAAAATCTCGTCAAGTCTCTCTGAACCATTCTTCACCGAAAAAGGCCTCAGACAGGGTGATTCCCTTTCTTGCCTGCTATTTAACATAGCTTTGGAAAAGGCCATTAGAGACTCTGGTATCAACACAAATGGAACAATCTTACAAAGAACTGTCCAACTACTCTCTTTTGCTGATGATATCGACATAGTTGGAAGAACAAAACGCTCAGTCATTGACGCTTTTGTAGCGCTTGAGAGTGCGGCGAAGGAGATGGGACTAGTTATAAATGCAGACAAAACCAAGTTTTTGATCGCAACAAATAAAACTCCTGGTCGATCTCCTCTGGAGATAATGACTTACTCTTTTGAAACTGTTAACCAGTTCAAGTACCTAGGAACCTTGATCTCTAGCCACAACAACCTGAAAATCGAAATAAATAACAGAATTTCCATGGAAGTTTTTACGGCCTCAGAAACCAACTGAAATCCAAGTTCATCAGTGTGAAGACAAAGTTAAACATCTACAAAACTTTAATCAGGCCTATAGCTACGTATGGAAGTGAGTGCTGGACCCTAAGCAAAACAGAGGAGGAAAAACTGCTAATTTTTGAAAGAAAAATTTTGAGGAAAATCTTTGGATCTCTTCAAGAGAATAACGTATGGAGAATTCTTTACAACCACGAAATTTACAAAAAATATGACAAATTCGGTGGGACCGACATTGTGAGAACTATTAAAAAATCACGCATTAGGTGGCTGGGCCACCTCTTCAGAAATTCTGATGCCGTCCCTGCCAAAAAAGTGACTTTTTCCACAATTGAAGGGACGAGACGTAGGGGACGACCACCTACAAGATGGATAGACGACGTTGAAAAGGACCTCAAGCTATTGGGAGTCAACCGATGGCGGGCCGTCGCACCGGACAGGGCCAGATGGAGGAAAATCTGCGAGTCAGCCTTGGCCTGTGAAAGGCTGTTGCGCTTATGAAGAAGAAGAATAAAAATATACCAATATGTCATTCCCTCACTTGTCCCCACTGCTGATTTAAAAAAAGAAAAAAATTGTTTCTGAAAAATATTTTTTTTTTTTACAAATTTGTGTTTTTTATTTGAGAATATTGAAATATAGAATTCAGAAAATAAATTTTAAATTTAATTTCTGATAAAAATATTAACACAGCACTATTTTAAACTTTGTCCCCAGTGTTTCGCGTCATTCCCTCACAACAATGTTCTTATCATCTGCAATCATCTTAGAATAAAAATATTTTAATAAAAACTTCAGAAGTTAACAACTGGCATCATAGAACAAAATTGCAGTATGTTTCCATCTTCAACTTAAACAAACTTTGCTGTGGAATAAATTTGAATGAATCAAACCAGGTAAAATTTTTTACATTTGTCATTCCCTCGTGTCGTTTTTTAGAGTAAAATAAAATACAACTTCATCGAGAAAGTGGATAATTATATGTTGCTTTCTTGTATGAATATAATTGTATGTGATTGACTTCAGAAATTAATAAAGCCTAACTGTTATTTTTAAATTTTATTGAATTCGTCATTCCCTCACTAGTGTATAAAGTGAGGGAATGACGCTGAAGTGAGGGAATGATTCAAGATGAGTATATTATTAAATTTTTTTTTTGTTCAATCGTGCCAGCCAATTTTATTTCCCAAACCTGTAAAAACTATTAAATATATAAGACTAAATTATAATAAATATTAGATATACTTAGTATGTTATCATTTTCAAACTTTAGGTAGATGTAACTTAGATAAAAACATGTATTAAAATAAAATATCATTCCCTCACTATTAGTGTCAGTCCCTCACTTTTTAAATAGTGAAAATAATTAATTTACTTATTAATTAATTTGAAAAATAAATTAATAAATTGATTTATTAAACTAATTAATTTATTTATTAAATTAATTAATTAATTATTAATTATTATAAATTAATAATTATAAATTAATTATTAAAAAAATTAGTTAATTTAAATATTAAGTATAATTTATAGGATATATACTTTCTTTATAATTCCATTACATATTTCTATTAATATAGAAAGTTTCAGAGCTTTTTATTCACTTTACTTTTTTGGGATTTTATGAACTGAAAAATGACAGTTTTCGTGAGAATGACCCATATATATATATGTACATATATTTTTTTTTCTGTTACTAATTTGAAAATGTTAGTATATTTTGTCAAGATCTTGTATTTCATTTGTTCTTTTCTAAGTTTGATATTCATGGCATGCAAAAGCTTATATACTTAGCAATAGCTTACATCTTATGTAAATTAATAAAATTTGTCATTACAACGTGCAAGTATCACTTTCTGAGTGCATGATAAACTTGAATCAATGCTAAAAAAGTTCAACCTTTAGATCTGCAATCTGTTAATGAATGTATTGGTTCTCTCAGAAAATGTGTATTAGAAACTTTTAGTAACTTTTCATTGCTATATTCCTAATAGATGTAATCAATTCTTATCAAAGAATTCAGATACATAAACTTGCAATCTTGCTATAATTTTTTTTTCAAAAAATATACATTAATCATGATTACAGATCTCTCTTAACTTTATTTAAAAATGCAAAGCTATTTGAGTTGACTATTGATGGTTCTCAAAAAGCTAAAGAGCTTTTTTTAATTGACTTCTGCTTTTTAATAAGTATACTGTTAGGTCAAACTGAATGAAATGTAAGTATTGCATTATTTTTTTTCCTGTAATATATCTTAAATTTAACCTAAACTTATCTAAAAAATAAAGGGCACTCCCATGATACAAAGGACAATATAACTTTAAAATAAACACTTTTAACTGTTTATTAAAATGGCATTCCACCATTAACAAAAATCTTAGTTTTTTTGTTAACTGCTTCAGATATAAAATTAAAAATTTTAGTTTTTTATGTATTTTGTAATAATAGTAAAGGATACTTATTAAAATATTAATATAGTTTGTAACATCTGTCGCAAGAGCTTTAACTCTGTTTGCCACTTTCTATTTGTCATTTCGTATGTATTTTCAATGTTTCCTATTAATTTAATGTTTTTTTTAAATAAATTTTAAAAAATAATCTGATTTTTGCGTGTAGGAGAAGATGAATTTCAAAATAAAATATTTTTACTCTATTTCATATTTTATACTTATTTTTATTATTCTAAATAAAATGTTTATATTTTTCAACTTTTTTTCTTAGGTGCACAATGATATTAAGCTATTAAAAACATTTTATGTAATTTTTTAAAAAAAAATTATTAAATATTTATAAATGAAATAAAAGTTTACAAATGTAGAAACCATTTGAAACATAATGTCCGTCAGTAAGCAGGAAATTGCTTCAAAATGCAGAACCTGATCTGAGATTAGAACTGTCAAGAGTTTTTACTCTCATCATGCAATCGCAAACATCCCAATTAAGAGTAGTTTTTTTTTTCCAATTTAAAATATACACCTACTAAATACCAGTTGGTTTGTTAAATTTTTATTTGAGCTATTATTTTAATTGTAAAAAAGTTATAGTAAGATTTTTTTTTTCTTCTATGTTTTTATCTGTATAAATTTTTGTTTTTGGAAGGAAAACACATTCTCTACCAAATTTATTTTCTTTTTACCTGATCCTTCTGAATCTCTTATGTATTTTAGAAAGGATGTTTCAAGGAGAATTGAAAGCCACTGTTTTAAATTTTGTCATTGAAAGTATGTATTATCAAGCATTATGTCAATAAGCTGGGGTCATGAGGACTAATCCTTCCCTATATATCGCTTTTTGAAAAAGAAATAATGTTTTTAATAACTGAGTATGTTAATTTGAAATTTAACTTAAGTTTTTATTCTAGGTCATTCCCAATAATTTAATCAAAGCTGTTGTTGACTATGTTAGAAATTTACAGTCTGTTGATGATCTCGATGATGTAGCGTTACAAGTGTTTGGAAGCCACTCTGATGAGAGGTGTGAAAAATTCAAACAATCAGTTCTATACTATTGTAAAGGCAACAAAAATTTTGGCTCTCACCTCCCAAGTGTTATTGGTATGATAGTGTAGTATTTTTGTAAAATTTTTCTTTTCATTTTTAACTACTTATTATACTGTTTTCTTTACTGTTTCTTGAAAACTATTTTTTTTTAATTCTGAGTTTTTTATTTTTTTATTGTGGTATTACTTTCAAAATTTTTAGTGGTCTTATTTTGTTTTTGGAAAAAACTTAATATTTAGAGGCAAGATTTTAACTAAATATGAAGAAAGGGGCTTTCAGAATTTTTAAAGCAGCAAAAAGATCTTATGTTTTTCAGATTTGTCATTCAAAAATACTTTAATTCATCTCTTAATGATTTGATTTAAAACAATTGATATAAAATTTTTTAATTACCACAGATTTGTTAAATATTATGAGTGTAGGGACAATATAATAATTTACTTCTCGCAAAATTTTTTTAGCTTCAATACTCATTTTATTTGTATTTAAAAATTATAAAAAATTTTTTAATCATTTCATTAATGAAATACTGTAACAGGTAACCAATTTTAATTAAAAAAATTTAGGGGCCATCCACTAATTTGCATTTGTAATATAAATATTAAAGTTAGCTTAATTCTTTACATATTTTCATAAATTCGGTATGATCAATATTAATCTAGTTAATGTTTTGTTGAATACACTGTTACAAAAAACATTTATTTAAATTTTAAGAAAATTACCCTCAATAACCTTAAATAATAGTTAAATTAATTAGAGTTTTAAATTACCTTTTACAGAATTAAATAAAGTAATTATTAATTTAAAAAATAGTATGAGCCACTCAATATTGAATTTATTTAAATTGCTTTTGCCAAAAGCTCATTTTTAAGAAATATTTCGGCTATATTAAATAAGTTTTTAGGTCTTTTCCAAACTGAGACACCATTGATTCACTTGCTGTATGATGAAATTTTGTCTCTAGTTTAAGCATTGTTAGGGCGTTTTTTAAAGAGTTCTGCTTTTCTTAGTTTGACAGGAAAGGACTTGAAATCTTTGGATGTAGAAAACGCAGATATTTGGCAAAATTCAAATTTAATAGATGTTGGACTAGATACCACAAATGCGATGACATCCTTATCTTCTTCAGAAAAAAATTCTATGTATTTAGGTGCCAGGTCTATGGCATGTGCAAAAAAGTTGCCTTTTGAAAATATGTTACTATACCATCTTAAAGTGTTGCATCCTGTAATGAGAATGGAAGACACTTCTATTAAGTCAATAAGATATCTGGCAACAGTAATCCCATCCATTATAAATCCTGAAGAGGCATCTTTGTTACTGTTACATGGAGAACTGGAAGGTTATTCTTCTGACTCAAATGAATCTGAACCAAATATGTGTTTTGGAACTATATTGTGACTTGTGAATTGATGTGTTTTTGTGTGTACTTTAACTATTTTGTGAAGAAAGATAATTTGGGAAATATCAAATATCTTCTTATAACAAAGCTTTTTAAAGCTCTTTTGTGCATACCACATGGGAATGCCGATGTTGAAAGAGGTTTTAGTACTAGAGAGGTTTTAGTTTTGATCATATGTGTGAATAAAAAGCTACTTGACAATAGGGCAAGTTTAAATTTGCATAGTGTTAATGGTTTGCAACAAGTTGTGTATCATATCAGCTGGGGGTTTAAATGACTTTAAAGTTGACAAAGATATGATTAAAGGGACTCGTGCAGCATTTAAAATTTATTCTGCTTGATTAGAGGTTGAGAAAAAAGAATGTTTAAACACTGAAACTGAGGAAAGCAAATTGAAAGCTGCTGAAATTGATTTGCTAAAAAAATTGAAGGCTTCTCAAGATCTCTTAGACACAGCTGAAAAAATTATTAAAGATGGGTTAAATAATAAAGACATGTCGATTATAGAAAGCGGACTGATCCTCTTATCTGAGGCTAAGTCGAAGATAGCAGATTATTTAACAGCATTGGAAGATACCAGAAAGAAACTTATTTTGTTTATGCAAGGACCTTCGAAAAAGTGTAAAAAATAAGATGTCATTAATGAACAAAATTAAAAACTCTTTTTATTAAATTCTTGTTTTAATTCTTTTTATTAAATATGCTCCAAATCTTTGTTTCGCTGCTCCAAAATTGCTTTTTTTGTTGCTCCAAAGATACACCAAAACCATGTTTTGCTCCCTTCCCCCCAAATTTCATCCTGTTTCAAATATCTGAATTCCTAACAAAATCACCACTCAGGCATATTTTATTAGAATATAAAATTATTTTATCATGTTCTTTGAAAATGATGGTATTCTTTCAAGAAATGAAAGAAAAAACATCATTTCTAGTGAGAATTATCTTTTAAATTCTGTGATTTAAGAATTTTTATTATTTATTTTTTTAAATTCCGAAATGAGAACAGAAAAATCAGAAGTATTTCTTTCCTTTCAGATGAACAAGAAAAGTATCTTTAGAATATAATTCTACGGAAAAAAAAATTTTTGTTTTGCATTTTTTTCAGCTATTTTATTGTTTTAACTCTTTCTTTACTCTGTTTATTAAATTTAAAATCTATAAATATGAAGATGCAGAGAATAGCAGTTTTGGTTGTACCTATCATTTCAATTAATGTTATTATAATGCTTTTTTTAATTTATTGTTGCTTTCTTGTCGGAGAAAATAATAACTTCGTTAAGTCATGAAAACTTCTTGGAATTAGTCATGGAAAATCATGAATTTGAAAATCTAAAATGTAGCAGATACCCTGTTTTTCCCAACATTCAATAAATTGCATAGTAATTTGCGTAGTAGCTGAAATTAAGAAACAGAAAGCTGTTACAAAATTAAACAGTTATTTGACAACTATAAAACAAGAATTAAATTACTAATTTTTACAGTTAACTAATGATTATATTTTAATGGCTGCACATAACCGAGGCCGGTACCGAAGCACGCACTCCAATTCCTGAAAAATCTTACATGACTGTAGCTTTAAGAAAACAAAGAACGAGCAAGTATTCTGGTCAAGTCTCGGTCTTTAAACATCGAGATTAGGCGTCATTCATAATTACAAACTACCGAGTAATAACTGACTTTTCCCAGGAGGAAAACATTATCTAACGAGCGTTGTTTTGTTACTACTCCCTATGAACACCAGACATTGAACTTTTATGACGCCATCGAGACCAAACCAAAATTGACTGGCAAATCAAAATTGATTTATTTTTTCTTTGTTGCTAGCTCTAATAGTCTAGAAAATTTCAATTTTTTTTCCTGTTAATAGGGAACATTTAAGTGCATCTTTGGGTTTTTAAGTATTTGTATTTGAAAATTAATTTAAAAATGTTTAAAGATTGATCTGTTCCTGATTATTAGCCCATGTTTTAAAAAAGTGTGAAATATCTGTATTACAAGAATTCTATAAAATGCAAAGTCTCACATTTTAAAGTGCTCATTACAACGATCTTTTTAAAGAGAAGCGTCATAAATTAAGTAAAAACTTTTAAAATTTGGTAAATAGGTTCTGTAAAATACAATTCTATGAATAAAATTAATTAAAATATTATATGCTCAATGAGTAAGAAATCTGCAGCCATATGATTCGTCATGGGTTAACATGAGAGGCACGAGAAGTAGGATCCAACTCCTTGCATGTTTTTCATGTTCTCTCAATCTCGGGGCTGTTAATGTGTTAAGGCATTTCAGTTACTACAACTGTAAAAATTCTTATGTATTAATTAATGTATTCAAGGCATAAACTATACCTAAATAATTCAATTTGTTTAATATTAATAAATGCCATAAAAATTTTGAATATATTTTCAAAAACATGTGTTGCATTCATTGTCAAAAAACATGCAAACATTTATTTCTTTATTTGATTTTTTTATTGTATAATTACTTGTCTTTTTATTTATTTATTATTTATTTATTTTTGACATTTATTACTCTTTTATACAGGTAATTTAAAGTGTTCAGACACAGATAATCAAGATGCTACCAGTAACTCTAGTTTAAAAGGAGGAAAAATAGGCAAATCCCCTTTGCTTCCCACTCCAGGATCTGTTGTGGGCATGAAATGTAAGTGTATCCACCACATGCGAAAAACTCTCCAATCAGGTTCTTGTTCACATCTCCGAATACACATGCGTGATTTTTCACATCCAGTCTGGCTGCCTTCAGGTCTCGTTGTGCTCCTATATTTCCTATAAATTGTGAAAAGTTCCTTTACATCCTGTATTTTCATCCCACCTCCAATTCATTTGCAAATTTTCCTATTTTCCCCTGACCTTCATACTCACAATTTTCTCAAGTTTGATGTTCATCACTTAAACCACTAACATAAAATTCCTCCCAGAATTGTTATGTCAGTGGTTCCATTAATGTGCTCATTTTTTTTCCAACTTCTGTTTTAATGGGAGACTATTTTGTTACAAATATTGATTTGTAACAAAACAAATGTCTAAATAATGTAGTATATTGTTTTCCTTTTTTTAATTAGCTATAATTAGATCATATTAATATTTTTAGCATATTACTGCATGAAAATTTTGCATTGACTAATCACTCTAATGTGCTTGATTCCATATCCATATACCTTTAAACCGTAAATCCATATACCTTTTTTTTGGCAGTTATTGCCATTGAATTTTCTTATGGTTTTTAACACCCTGATATTATGATACTCGAAATTCGAATCCAGCATTTGAATCATCATCTTTTGACACGTCTGAATTGCACCTATACCATGTAAATCCTTGCATTGTTTTGGTCGTTTTTATCGTCAGTCATTGCTATGAATATTCAAAAAGTTTTTTAAAATCCTTTTTTTTCTTCATGCAATGTTACTAGGATAGGCAAACTCAAATAATTAATTTGTTTTGCCTATTTTTGAAGCACCTGATTATGGTTGAATTTATGTGAAATTATGATAATTTTTCGTCAGTTATTGCTGTTGATTTTAACATTATATTTTAAAATCCTGATATTTTCCACATGATATTTTTATAACAACAGAAATTAGAATAGCACATCTTAGTATTCAGTATGTGATGAGATGTTTTGAATGCTTTTTTGGCATTTATCGCTATTGATTTTTTAATGTTTTTTTTATTTAAAATCCTGATGTTATATTTATTACAACATGCGAATCTCAGAACGTACATTTGCTTAACTTCGTTTTCATGGTTTCCAGTTTGCAGGATGTGATCGTAAATATACATGGTTTTGTCAATACTTTTCCGCTGTTATTTCCATAAATTTCACTACTTTAAAAATACCTTTTATTTTGAAATTATTGCTATAGGGTTTTTAATATCATGAAGTTTTAAATTGTCATTTATGTTTAAAAAAAAATTTTTTCTTTCAAAATCTGACTTTTTTTGAAGTTTAAAATACTTTAATTATCTTTGCAAACTTTCATTTTTAGTTAAAGTTTTGTGTGAAAATGGTTTTTGCATAATACAGTACAGAACACCCGTTATCCGGAAACCAGAAAACCAAGAAACCAGAACGAAATTCGGTAAATTTTCCGCCATTTTTAAAAAAAAAAATTTTCCCTCATAAGATTTTAGGATTTTTTTTTTTTTTTAAAAGATGTTTATCATACCATCATTTTGGAAATAATAATTAGTGTATTACTTCATCGTTTTTTCTTCTTTTTAAGATTATTTCCAAATATTTTTTTTTTTCAGTTGGGTTTAACAATAAAAAAAACGGCTTTTTGTAGCGATTCAGAAAACCGCAAAAATCAGTTATCCGGAATAGCGATGATCCCGATCGTTCCGGATAAACGGTTCCCTACTGTATTAGTTTTTAATAATATCTATGTATTAAAATAGTACGTGTACAGTAGGGAACCGATTATCCGGAACGATCGGGACCATCGCTATTCCGGATAACTGATTTTTCCGGTTTTCTGAATCGCTGCAAAAAGCCGTTTTTTTTATTGTTAAACCCAACAAAAAAAAAATTGGAAATAATTTTAAAAAGAAGAAAAAACGATGAAGTAATACACTAATGATTATTACCAAAGTGATGGTAAGGTAAACATCTTTAAAAAAAGAACGAAAAATCCTAAAATCTTATGAGGAAAAAATTTTTTTTTTTAAAAAGTAGCGGGAAAATTTGTCGTATTTCGTTCCGGTTTTTTGGTTTTCTGATTTCCGGATAACGGGTTCTGTACTGTATTATAAAAAAATTGATTATTGTTATAAGAAAATTAGATCTATAATTTAAAATATTTTCCTTACACATTTCTATAATTTCTCAAAATAATTTCTATATTTCCTGTTATATTTCTGCAGGGTATCCATGCACCTGGAAAGTCATGGATTTTGGAATAGAACAAAATTTGTCATAAAATGTCATGATTTCAAGTGTTTTTTAAAATAATCATGAAAAGTCATGGATTTAGGTTGCCGAAAAATCTAATTTTTAAAATGGAACTTACCTTCCTCCCCCGAATTTTATGGTGTTCCGAATATCTGAATTTGTAACAAAATCCCCACTCACAGTCATATTTGATTAAGATAGAAATTGTTTTTATCGTGTTCTTTAAGAATTATTCTGAAATGAGAACAGAAAAATCAGGCATATTTCTTTCTTCTCCGAAGAACAAGAAAAGTATCTTCAGGATGTAATTCTGCTGAAAAAAGGAAAAACAATTATTTGCTTTTGTATTTTTTTCAGCTATTTCATTGCTTCAACTCTTTCTTTACACTGTTTTTTAAATTTAAAATCTATAAATATGAAAATGCAGAGTATGACAGTTTTTGGTTATACCTATCATTTCAATGAATGTTATAATAATGCTTTTTTAAATTTATTGTATTTTGTCAGAGAAAATAGTAACTTCGTTAAGTCATGGAAAGTCATGAATTTGAAAATCTAAAATGTAACAGATACCCTGTTTATGCAAAATGTCTCTTCTAGACCTGTGACACATAAACAAGCACCAAAAAAAATTTAGAAGACTAGATGCAGCCCAAAAATGCAAATTCAACTGTTGCTGGACATTAAACTTAATTTTAAGACCATTATGGAAAGGCAATGAAACATTTCATTCTTGATATTAGATATTTTCAAAATAATTATAAGCTTATTAATTAATATATTTACAATTGCTAATCAACTTCATTTATAAAGTCAAGGGTTTGTCAAAAGGAGATAGATTATTTAGAGTTCCATGATTATAAAAAATTGGGAATTGCTGCATTAGAGCATTGTTTTTAAACTGGTAGTTTGTGAAAACATTATTGTAATGACTGAATTTCAATTTGATAATGTAAACAAAAAGTTAAATAGTAAATTTGCAAGCATACATTTACAGCTCTATTGTTAATTCAAAAAGATTGTGTGCTTAGCAATAGTTTTATTAATATTTCCTTAAATATCCTTTTTCAATTAAAAAAATATTGCTAAAAGGCTGTGTGCATGATAAATTTGAAGCCATGCTTTAAGAAAAAATCATTTTGGATTAAATGTCAGCAGCTTGTTTTAAAATTCAATTAAACCTTGTAAACACAAAAAATATATTTTAACATCTGAAACTTAATAGACACAATATGTACCTACCTATAAAACGATTATATAAAAATCTTTTTTATGGGGTGTAAGTTTAGAGAATTCTCTAATTTACTGGAAAAAGAAAAACTCATTCAGCTATCCTATAAAATTTCTTTAAAAGTTATTTTTGAGATTTACTTTTTAAATTCTGGTTCTCTTTTACAATGTTTTTTTTTTTTCTTTAAATCCACTTCAATTTTTATTACTTAGTGCACAATATATAAGAACTTGCCTGAATGATAAATGATTACTATGAACTTACCTGAAAGATAAATGCTTTACAGCTTCTTCACCTTTACATGATTCAGAATGCGGAAAAAATTCTTCATTAGAAGATCAATATTCAAATAATTTGCAAATGAAAGATGATGACATTTCTTGTAGATCCAAGTTTGCCTCAGAGACTGATGAAAATGAAGTAATTATCCTTCTTGATATTGATATTCAATATAAATCTATGTTTGTTTTAAACTGCATTGTTTTTAAGCTTGTGTAAAAAAAAAAAAATTTTTTTTTTTTTTTTTTTTAACATTGCCTTGATTTTTAATGAATTTGAAAACAATTTAATGAACAAATTTACTTACCATATGAATAAAGTTCTTTTTTTTTTTTAATCTTAGTGACATGAAGCACTGTATTTTATCTCATGCTATCCCTATATACAGTACACAAAACAAAACCCCACCCTGTATGACTTTCGATCTAATGATCAGATCTGCCCTTATTAAGACTCAGTCCTAATGGTTCAAGGAAGTGACCTTAAATATGCTAAAAAGTTAGTGCAGTCAGTATTTTAAGTTATAAAGTTCGACTCAAAAACATATTTTCTCTAAATAAACTTACCTTTTTCTTGACAAATTTGGATTTCTGACCTCCAAAATATAGAGTGTAGTCATAATTTTGGCCCCTTAATGTTGATTTCACTTTTTTTACATAATTATAAAATTCGTTTATCTAACTATAAATCAAAAAATAATTTTCAATATTTTTTTTTATTTATTTAATAAAAATCTTAATGTTTTCGAATAATTATAAGTTATCCAAATTTTTGTTTCATTTTTAAGAATGTAATTTTAAATGGCAAAATACAAAATTTAAATGAAAGTGGACCAAATGGTTTTTAAGGAATCAAATTTTAAAAAAATGATAACTTTAAAATCAATTTCTCAAAAACCAATTACATTCAAATTTGATGTTTCTTTATTAAATTACATTCTTAAAAATGATGCAAAAATTTGTGTACCTTACAATTCAGAAATTTTTCAACTATGATTGAACTAAATAATAATAAATAATTATTATAAATGATTTTTTGTGTGGAATTATATTTGTGTTCAGAAATTTTTCAATTCGCTCAAAAATTTCTGGAAATTAACATTAAGCGGTCCAAACTTTCAGCTACTTTCCTGACCAAGATATTGAGACCATATTTCCCAGTTTATGGCTACCTCCTTTACTTTTGCGGTCAGAAATTCAAATTTGTCATAAAGGTATGTTCATTTAAAAAATACTATGTTTTTGTGTCTGACTTCATAACTTAAAATATTGTCTGCACTAACTAAGCATATTTAAGATCAGCCCTTCGAACCAATAAGATCTGGTTATTAGATCAAAAGTTATTCACAATTTTTTTTCTCACACTGCATATTTAATTATGTGTTAATTGGTAGTGCCATTTTTACTACTAATAGTTTTAAATTATAGTTATATATTCATGTATTTTTATTGCAGCTTTGTTGTGAAATAGTGTTATGACTAGGGCTCACACCAACAATGAAAATTCAGTGGTCCATTAGCACCACTTAGGTATTCATTTTGTGGTCTCAAAACTTATTATGGTAGACAAAATTGAACTTTTCAATTACATAATTCATGTTATTGTACACATCAAAAGTTATTAATTGCCATTTATAACATTCTAAAACTAATTAGGTTCATTAGCCATAAAGATTGAAGATTATTATTTATTAAAATTTAGTGTAAAAAAGCTAAAATAATATTAGTAAATAGAGTCAACATAGAGATTAGTATGCTGAGACCAAATATATAAATAACTGAGGAAAAGAGTAAGAACTGACAAAATATTACATTAAAAATTAATTATCTAGAAATTATAAAATTTTAAATAAACTCAATTCTAAAAGAACAAAATATGTAATTTTATTAATGAACAGTATCATGAATCCAAAGCACAGCATAACATGTAAATTTGAAATTTTGCTGTTTAAATTAAAAAAATTTGTATATGCACTCTCTGTTATTCCATTTTAATACCACACAATATGAATTCCATACCATGTGTAGAATAAAAAAATTAGTACAATAATTCTTTTTTAAATGCATGCAAAATCGTTGCAAAAAAATTCCTTTTCATAGCTATTTTGTATTCCAAAAATATTTCAAGGTGACAAATTTGTCTCCCATGTTTATGATTTTAACGACAATCCCTTTTTACAACATACATTTTTAGCGAGAGTTACCTAAGCATTCTAACATTAAATAAAAGCCGCTAATTGGCTTTAAGAGGTGCTAATTCCCAATATAAGTATTCCAGCTTTCTTTCTTTTCCCAACTTTTTGAGCTCTTCAAGAGTATTCAAAAATTTTTTCATTAGTTTACATAATAAGAGCATAAAATAATGCTATACCTTGAATAACCTAATCAAGCATAATTATCACTATAGAGATTTGAGTGTTCTACTTTAAAAATAGCCCACTCTTTCTCGTTCATTGATATTTATATTTTGGTGCAGATGCCCGACTAGATCAACTTTGTACAAGTTCATTTTCTGTAAAAAGGTATGCCTCCAGTTTACTTTTACTTGCCAAACTCCAAGAAATGTGTGCATATTTTATTTCAAATTTCTTGTAAACTATCCTATAGATGGTAAATTTGCATTTCCTTCTAAAAAATGGTAAAATTTTGTGAAAAACCCCTTTATTTTGTGTAACCCCCAGGAAAAGCTTAGAACAATCAATTAGCAGCTGTTGCCCAGTTAAATATTTTGCAAATTCATTCCATTTAAGTAAGCTTGATAAATTTGGATTAAAATGTTGGCCAGCTTAGAAATTTGAGACCAAATATTTTAATGATGGTTTTTTAATGGTTAAATATGTGTCGAGGTAAAGATGAAAGATAGCTATGTTTTTCAAAAGTTATGATGCCCTTGTTTTAATATTGTACTGTTAAAAACATTGAAATTTTTATAAATCCTTATAGCATTTACTGTAAAAAAATCATCTATACTATCATGTGAACCTGTGGTCTTATTCTGATGAAATAATCGCGAATGAAGTGCCACTTTAAAAAGTAATTGCTCAAAGGTAGAATTCTAAATTCAGCTTTTGTAATAGTGTATTAAAATATTGTATAACTGCTGGAAAAAAAAATACTGAAATGTATGCTTAAATTGAGCGTGTCAAAAAGCAATTACTTGAATGTGCAATGCAAAATTTACATGCTTTAATAATAGTTGTCTATGAAAATATCAAGATTTTAAAAACATAGTAGAAATGCATTCTATAAATATTGAAAAATAAACTACAAGAATGTGAAAAATTACAATGTTATCACCCATTGAGCATATATTTTTTTTACAAAAAATGAGACTCCAAATTTGCTTGTTGTAATATTTTAAAAAGCTTAGATTTTTGAAACCATGGGGAAATTCATTAAGTAACTGCCAAAGAAAAATGAGCAAAAAAAATTTTTTGAGTTTACTATAAATCAAGTACGTTTTTTTAATAATAGTTTTGAGTCCATAACTTTTACATCCCCACTGGCTTAGGTAAAATATTTAAAATCCAAAATTTTCCGAGTTCTGGACCTTCCCAGATTTTCAATGATACACAGTATTACTGAAATCAGGTTCTATGTCTTAAAATTACCTTGAAATATTAATGTTTTTTTATGATTTTGTTCGTTACTTATGCACATGTTATTATTGCATTTTAGCTCTCAAGTCTTCAGTCAATACGCCAAGTTCTAGGTAAAGCAAAACATGGAGCTTTTTATCAATTGCTTGCCAATCAAGAGGACTCAAACTGTGACATCACAGCAAACTTCACTAGAAACTTCAATTTATCAGGTAGTTTTTTCTAGTTATTTTCTGAAGTTGTAGAAATTAAGTTACATACAAATAATAGTAAAATATACTCTAGTGTCCAAAAGTTAAGAATAATTCATGTTCATGTGATTATTTAAAGAAATTTAAGTCAAAATGGTGGAAGATGTTATATCTAAATATTATACCATAAGTAAACAATAAAATTTATCAGGTAGTTTTTTCTAGTTATTTTCTGAAGTTGTAGAAATTAAGTTACATACAAATAGTAGTAAAATATACTCTAGTGTCCAAAAGTTAAAAATAATTCATGTTCGTGTGATTATTTAAAGAAATTTAAGTCAAAATGGTGGAAGATGTTATATCTAAATATTATACCATAAGAAAACAATACAAAAGATTATCAATGACTAATTTAAGAAAATGGTGTAAACTCATTGTTAATAATACTTAAGTGCGGAAAATTCATAAAAAGCTATTTTTTGGGGAGCAGTTTCATAAAGTATATGGTCACTTCTAGTAGACACATAGGCTGTACAATGGTTGCCCATAAGTGCTATGAGAGTGTAGCTGAGTTGTGGTCTCCAAGAGTTCCAAGCACTACATAGAGTTCTGGAACAGAATTTGGCAGGTGTAGAAGAGATGCTATTTATCTCCCGAGCATATCCCATTCATGCTTAGTAGGATTAAGACTAGGGAAAGAGAACTGTTGCTGCATGCACTCGATATTTTAAATTTCGGGAAGTCGTTGGTCAGGAACTCTGCCATTATCTTGTAACCACACTCTATAGTTTATTCAGAGTTAAGACAATTCAATATAAGATCACCCATATTCTATCATTCCAATATTTCTTCCTTTCAAAAAAGCATGTCTATTTGGAGTTTTTGTGGTGTCCATCAGCCTTTTTGCTCTTTACCTTGCTCCTCTGCATAGCAATTGACAGGGTGCGCACAGACTCCTTATACTCCTTAGAAACTCCTTGGAAATAAAAAAGTCCCCAAATAGTACTTGGAACTACTTAGATTTCCAAACTAGTCCTTAGAAACTCCTTAGATTATTGCGATAAGATTCAACCCTACCCAAGCTTTTAGACACGTGAATTATTATGGGGAGGGAGGGGAATTACTTCCTGTTGCTGGTGAAGGGTAGTATTTCAGGCGCCTCATTCATCTCTATGAGCATTGCAGTGATTGGCTTAGATTGATCGACTGTGCACCAATAGAAATGCGATCAACAAGATTTTCAAAAACAAGTTGCAGAGAGAGTGAGTGACATAGCAACGAAAGTCGGTCTGTTCAACGGAAGTGGGACGAAAGTTTTGCGTGTTACTGGTAAGTACATTTTTCTCTATTTTACAAGCCTTAAGTAGCACATGGACGAAGTTTCGTCTCCAAGATAATTTAATAAATTTCGCTAATAAAGTTTAATTAGCAAGTGTTTCAGAAATAAACAACAAACTAATTGATTAAGATGTTAATTTTTTTTTAAATTCAGGTTTTTTTTTTTTTTTTGTTAAAATTTTTGAGTTTTTTAAAAATGTTTGTTAAGTTATTCTTTTTTAGTAGAATAAATGTATTATATTTATCTTTTTCAACTCGTAATACTTGTTAAAATGTCTTTTTTTTTTTTTTTTTAATTTATTATTTTATATTTATTTATTTATTTTTAAAGTAAGACATAAATCTTATCCTTTTCTATTGAACGCGTTGAGTTTGATACACGTTTGGTATGTTCTGTCAAATTTTCAAATATTCTTTCGTTTGTTAAATATAACTTTTAATTACTTATTATTTGTGTTTGATTTGTTGAACACTTAGATTAAATAAAAGTTTATTTTTTGTGATATAATCGTTTGGTCTGTTTTATACTCATGCTCGCAATTTTGTTTTATGACTTCAATAAGTGGAGGGAAATTAGAAGCCGCAGAACAGAAATCTATATTAATCCGTTTCCCCCCCCCTTTTTTTTTCTTTCAATTCTTTACATTTTTGGGATCTTAGGTCATTAAGGTATGAAATTTTTTTTCGTTCCACGCTTCGCTCTTCATCTTTTTTTTATTCCCCCTTTTTTTTCTTCGTTAACTGCTTCATGTAGATTTACTTTAATCGTTCGATATATTTTCTTTTTGTTTTTAATAGATTTAATAATAGTTTTAAATTGAAAATAGATTTGATAATCTTAATAAAACAATTATTTGTTGGGAGGAAGAAACATAAAAAGGCACTATTCTATTTATTCTCTGTTAGTTTATCTTTGTTATCTGGAATAATTATAAATTTTATTTTTCAATTTATTGATAAATTTTATATAATTACCCCCCCTCCCGATCAGCTTAGTATTTTTTTCTATCTAACGTGTTACGTATGTGATACATTTTTAACGTTTTATTTATTTTTTAAATATTTCGTTTGTTAAATATAGTATAGCTTTTACTTACTTTAAACTTATTATTTTTGTTAATTTTGTTTTGCTCTCGAATGGCATGTACACCTAGATAAAATAATTTTTCAGTAAATAATTTTTTTTTTTTGTTAAAAAAATAGTAATGGTTATTGGTCCGTTTACCTATCCAGTGTTCATTTTTACAATTTTCCGAATTTAAGGGTACAGAGGACCTTCAAATTTGAAAAAAAGTGACCAAAATTTCGATTTTGAGATTTTTATTAATTCAAAAAAAAAAACGTTATAAGCAAGCAAACAAACAAAAAATGTTTGGAAATCAACCATTTTTTTACTGAGTTATGCGGATTTTAATTAGGCTATGCCCCTTTGTTTACATTCAGAAAACAGAAGTCGGTAGCTTGAAGCAGCCGATTTTTTTAGTTTCGTTTTGAGCTAAAAGCTAAAAGAGCTTTATATTATTCAAAATACAAGAAAATTAGTGTTGATCAATTTGTTTATAGTAAAAAAGTTTTAAGATTTTTAAAAATTTTCATGAAATACATAAAAAATGTGATTTTTGAGCTAGAGCAATATAATTAGCCACTGAATGGTGCTAACTTTTAGTTGGAAATCAAAAAGGAGTCATATAAAAAAAAATATGATTCTGCGGTGAATTTTAAGCCGCCTGGAGTGTTTTGACTTTATCGGATTTTATGCTATTTTAAAAGTTCAAAAACTATTAAAATTATAATTCTATTAAAGTTCAATAACAATAAAAATTATTAATCAAATTACTTGAAATTTTGTGTACAGCTTTTTAAAGATATTATAAGTAAATTCTGTGAGTTTCATAAATGTAGCATAAGAACTCTGAAAGTTGGTTTTTAAGGTGCCCTGTACCCTTAAAGGTTCGTAGTTGATTGGTTTAGGATACAATGGAAATAAAATAATCTTTTAAGTTCGTGGTGTTTGTTGAACGGTTTGGTGTTTTAGTATAACTACAATTAAAATTGTTTTGTGATCATTAATTTAGACTTTGTTTATGAAATAAAATGAAGTAAGCAAATTATGAAGTAAGCAAATAGGAAAACAATGGAAACAAATATAAATTACCTTAAACATTCATTCCGTTTCCAATGAGTTTTTTCTTTTTCTTTTTAAGTACTGAAATATTAAATAGTTGATCGGTGTTTATTAATTTTTAGGATAAATAATTAACAAGATTTGTAAGGTATCTAATCTTTGTAACACAAATATTTAGGGGGGTAATTTCCATTGTTCATAAAAAATTTATAAATATTAAATGATTTTTTACTTTCTACCATTTAAAAAGTGACTGGTAGTGTTTAGAAATTAATGGTTTTGTTTGTTTTTTAGGAGTATTGTCTCTGTGATAATGGCTCCACGTGGCAGATGTGTTTTCAACACTAAATGGTTAGAAGATGAAAAGTACAAGAAATGGCTCTTAGCTGATGGACAGGATAAGCACTCAGCCAGATGCAGGTCTTGTAATAAGACTTTTTCAATTGCCAGCATGGGGGAATCTGCTCTGAAGTCACACATGGGTTACAAAAGCCATTTAGAGTCATTGAGGGCACTACAACTTACAAAGAAAATTTCTTTTCCAAAAGAGTCAACTTCATCCCAGCAAAGGGATTCATCTTCAAATGAAGTTGGAAAGAATTTAGAAAGTTATTTTCAAAGTTCAAAAACACTAGATGCCGAGATACTCTGGGTTTTAAGGACTGTGAAGTGCCACCATTCATATAGGTCAAATACTAACATTGACCAAGTCTTTAAGCTTATGTTTCCTGATAGTGCCATTGCAGCTGACTTTTCATGCAGTGAAAAGAAAACTTCGTATATAGCTGTTTTTGGGCTTGCCCCATATTTCAAGGATCTTCTTCTGAAAGACTTGGAGGGGGAAAATTTTATCCTTCTTTTTGATGAAACCCTCAATTCTAAAAATTTAAAGAAGCAAATGGATATTTATGCAAAATTTTGGCTTGGTAATCACATTAAAACCTGCTTTTTAACATCGGTCTTCCTCGGGCATGCAACTGCTAATGACATGTTTACGAATCTTATAAATTCAGTTTCACCATTGAGTTTAAAAAATGCCTTGCAGCTATCCATGGATGGACCAAATGTTAATTTGAAATTGCATGGACTGTTGGATGAACATATTCGTAATGAGTTCAGCAAACAACTGATAAATATAGGGACATGTTCATTACATGTTGTACATAATGCCTTCCTTAAAGGTTTTGAAGCTTTAGATTGGGAAATAGAATTGTTTTTGTTTAATATATATCACTTTTTTTAAATATTCTCCTGCTAGGAGAGAGGATTTTGCGTCAATATCTGGGTCTCTTTATCCCTTGAAATTCGTTTCCCATAGATGGGTTGAGAATATAATAGTATGTGAAAGAGCATTGGACATTTTCTCTGCATTACATACTTATGTGAAAGACATGGAAAAGGGGAAATTTCAAGAGCCACCAACGAAATCATTTCAAAACATACGAAAAAATGTTAAAGATGTTTTATTTCCCGTGAAATTGAACATATTTTTAAGTGTAGCGAAAACCGTAGAGCCTTTTTTAAAAACCTATCAGTCGGACAAACCTTTGATCCCATTTATGGCTGAAGATCTCAAGAAACTTTTGGTTAGATTAATGCAAAGGTTTTTGAATCCTAAGCTTTTTAACGGCGTATCTGTTCTTAAGTTGCTACAGATAGAGCATGATAATCCCAAAACCCATATTCCTATTGAAAAAATTGATATTGGTTTTGTGGCCGAAAAACAAGTAATAGAGTTATATTCGGCGAAAAAAATTTCTGATGGCCAAATCTTATCCTTACGTAAAGATTTAAAGTCTGCTCTTGTAAAGATGGTATCTGTCATTATATCAAAGTCGCCAGCTAAGTTTAGTATTGTTCAAAACATGTTGTGTCTCACTCCAAAAAAATTAGCTGAAGATAAACAAGGGTGTTTGACGAAAATGAGAAGTCTTCTGCATAGCCTAGCAGATATAAATATTATAAAAATCTATGATTGTGATGAAATTCATGATGATTTTTCTGATTTCATCAATGAAACAGTTAGTCAAAATATTGCAGATTTTTTAAATTTTGATCAAGAAAAGATGAGGTTGGATGAATTTTTTTCTCATTATTTGGAAGAGAAACATTCGAAAGTTTGGCCATGCATCCAAAAGCTTCTTTTGTTGAGTCATGGACAAGCAACTGTTGAAAGAGGCTTCAGTGTAAATAAGAAAATAGAAGTGGAAAATTTGAAAGAGAACTCATATAACGCTCTGCAAACTATTTGTGATCAAATCAATGGTTTGGGTGGTGATATAACAAAGGTTATCATCAATAAAGACCTGAGAAAATCTGTTATGATGGCAAGGCAACGTACAACGAGTATCTTGAAGAAAATAAAAAAATTGAAAATTTAAAAAAAAGGAAATTTGATGACCAGGATTCTTTAAATGAAGTAAACAAAAAGAGGAAATATTTACAGCGATGTATTGATGAACTCACAAAATCCGCTGATGAATTTGCTGAGAAAGCAGAGAGACTGAACGACATGACTTTGCTGACGAAGTCTAATAGTTTGAGAAAAACTTGAAAGGAAAAAAAATATAGAATTGCTAGAGTTGGAAGAAATAAATAAAAAAAAATTAATTTTCCATGTTACAAGCAAACTTTGTTAATGATTTGTTATTTGTTTATTTATAATTTTTTGTACAAAATGTATATATTTTCTTATGTATTCAGATTGATTTCAAAACATGTGTTTGGTCAGATTTTTATGCTAATCTAAATCTTTAATTTCTCTTTATACACTTACTCTAGATTTATTAAAATATTTGAAATTGGAAAATTTATGAAGGTGTTGATTTTATTTATTTTTCTTGGTGAAGTTTGACAAAGTCTAAATTTGAGAGGGTGGGAAAAAAGTATCTTGTGCAAAATAAGAATTTTTATTTATTTTCTTCATAATAACTGCTTTTTAATTACAAAAAAATCTAGCTATCTTTTAAGTGAAATTTTTTAAATTATGACAAGTCCTTAATATTTTGGACTCCTTGGATTTTTTCTTCTGATCTCTGTATGAACCCTGAATTGAACATAATGTAATGATCTCCTTATGACACGTGAACCAATTTTATACTTTTTCTGATATACACACATGTTTTATGCATGTTGACCTGGACTAGGTTATTTTGCATATGCATACTGTTTCACCAGTGATTATGCGTAATTGGAACGATAATTTACGAATTAAGCTTAACTTTAAGACACCATTATTAAGTATTTTAGGGCTTATCTCAAAAGGGTATTGTGCGCATATATAAATGAAAATGTTTTTGTTCTTAGAGTTTTTTTAACTAAATTTTTAAAAGAAGTTTTTGATATTTGGGATGAATGTTAAGATGTAGAATAATTAACATAAGTTTTTGCTGTGAAGTGGGGACTTGAACTAATAGTGGATAATATTTAATTTCCCATTTCTTTTACTAAAATTGTCTATAGCATTTATTAATGTAGCTTCTGTTAAATGTACAATATTTTAAAAATATTTCTATAAACTGACAGTATATTGAATGAAAAATTATTTAACTATCAGGGTTTAATTTTTAATCTTTTGATAACTACACAATTTACATGAAATCAGATTTAGTTTTGTGCTATCTTTTAAGCTCCTTGATGCTTGGGGAGGAATTTTATCATATAACCAATGTTGAACAGAAGATATTGTTGAGAAATGTTGATGTTGAAGAAGACCGTATAGTTGTTTTGCAATCCTTAATGTTACGTTTCTATCTCTGTATCATAACACTTTTAAACCTCTAAAGTAACTTCTCGATCATGCAACAAACAAGGGGCAAATTTGCTTCCATGAAAAAAAAATTTCTGTGGATCTATCACCCATTTGCTTTTTACACTGAAAGAAAAACTACATAAAACCTCAAATGGTGATACCAACAGTAAGAAAACTTTAACCAAACTGTTTGGAAATTAAATTTATTGAATAGGTAAATAAGATACATGCTTTCTTGTAAAACTTAAGTTTAATATTACCAATAGCCAATTTTTATTCATGCCTGTTTCTTTTCATTGTAAATGTAAATCGACTTATACTGAAAATGCAATAAAATGCTTTCAAATAAATGTTTTGTTGAGTTATATAAAAGAAGAAAGGTTTTTGTATTTTTAAAATTAAAACTACCTTAAAAAAAATTTTTTTTAAATAATTATTTGATTTTATTGCTATGTGCTATTATTTACAAAAAAAAAAAAAAAAATAATAATAATCTTCAATAATGTCGAAATTATGAATAGCATTACAGTAATTATTGCATTTTTTGTAAGAAATTGTTTTCTTTCCAACTGTTATCCATTAAACTTTAATAAAATACTAAACCTACAAACACAAATATTAACATAATTTATTTATTCATTTGCTAAAAGCGAATTTTATATGAAAGTAATGCATATATATATCATATTTTTTTAGTTATTTTTTAATTTTATTCATTAAGATTTTATCAACTTTTAATAAATATCTATGCAACTCCATATTTCTAATTTCTCACTTTAGCAAACATGTCCTATAGGTGTCCACTTTATTGAGGTTTCCTTGAATTAAAATTCTGTACTTGTTGAAACTGATAGAAGACGTAGATTTCCAAAACTACAATTATTTTTATGAATAGCTTTAATATAGCTGTAAATATGAATAAGACTGCTTCAAACATAAAGTAGTGTAACCCAGTAAAATTGGCCTGGAACCCGGTAATGATTCATGAGACGAAAAACCAGTACAGTATGGGACCCTTAATCCGGCATCCCGAAATTCGGCACATAATCCGATCTAATTTTTTTTTTTTTTTTAAGGAAATTTTTATTAATAAGAGAAAAAAAATCAGTTATATTCTCTTTCTACTTGAAATTTTATTCTGTTGAAGTAAGTAACTTTATTTTATCTTTCTAAAAAAAAATTTCTCTAAAGCAGTTTAAAACATCTAAAGTGAAAGGGAAAAGTAAAAACACCTGCATTTTCAATGAACAAAATAAAGAAAAGCAAGTTGGAAGAAACTGATCAATCAATCTTGACAGCTGTGCAAGTGCTCTATTGTTTTTCCCCCCCTTCTTACTCCTTGGTTCCCACATTTCCCTCTCCAGTTTGACCATAAATTAGCCACACCCTTTTGATAATGAAGCTACCACTTGGGATACAAACTGAATTCTATCCCTTTTGTTGCTTTTCTTATTTGATGTAAATTATACTCTTTTGTTTTTTTATTAGTTATTAACTGCACGTTTTTCTTTTCTTTTTTTTTTTTTTTTTTTTTTTTTGTTAATTGATAGCTAGTTTTTTTTTATCATTATTTGTTGCTAGCTTATAAAAAATATATATTGTTAATTCTATTCTATAGATTATATTTTAATGAGATTTCTTAAGATGAGACAGTTTTAAATTCACCTACCACGATCAAAACTTAACTAAATTTATTGGAATGAATTAATTTTCTGAAATTAGCAGTATAATTGAATTTTGTAATATATGGGTGCCATATTGGAATTTCCGAAAGAGATCCGAAATTCGGCAAATTCCGAAATACGGAATTTCGTCGGTCCCGTGAGTGCCGGTTTTGGGGTCCTATACTGTAATGAAATTCTTTTGCCCCCGATCTGGGTAATGAAAATCTGGCAACAGTCCCTCATTGCCAACTATACATCCCTCATTGAAATTTGCACTATTATGAAATATAAATTCTTACACATAACTATAGCATACCGTAGCACATAAAACATTAATAAAGTATTAGGATCTAGTGTTGGTTGTTTTTGGTGTTTTTTGAATGAAGATAAGATTTGGTATTTGTTGAACGACACCAAAACTTACTTCAAGTGTAATATTCACCCGAAAAAGCTGATGGTTAGTATTTGCTTGTTCTAGTGCCAGTGTGATCCTTTAGGCTTTTATGAAACCTGACTATAGGTCACAATAAGAATATATACCAACTGACTAGACAAAGTGATGAAAAAACTTAAAGAAAAAAAAAACCTGGATTGGTTAACTGAGTGTCTCTCGTTGCCAGGGTTTTATCCCATTTGCTGGAACAACCTATCACTTACATAGCAAAGATGTCGAGAAAATATAGGTGCATACTTTGATGATTAAAATAGTTCCATATATCTCTAAGCAATCAACCAACTTTATCTTTTTTCTAAAAATTTCATTCTTGATGACCTAATAGGAGACCTATAAAGTGTGTTTGACAGGGTTACATTCTTGGAAATTTCATCTTCATAAATTTATTTTTTTTCTTTCCAAGTATTGCATCATGCTTGCTTATTTCTATCTTTTTGAAGTAAAAATTGTATATAAGGCAAATTACTTTCAATTTCTAAATTATTTTTTCTCATTATTTAATTTTTAATTTTCAGGTAACACGGAAAATGTTTCGAATCATCAAGATAGTACATTTAGAGTAGAATCTTTGGATAATGCTAATATTGAATCGGGGATGGATACATTGTCATTGGTGAGGAACCATCTATCTCTAATTCAGTGTTATTCTTTATTTACAGGCTTTAGCTTTCTTGCTTAAGCTGATAAAATTAAATTATTTTTGGTAAAAAAATTAAGTGTCCTCATTTGTTTCAAAGGTAAATCTTTAAAATAAACCTTCCAAAATGATTTTATAAGATATGTCCAATTTTATTTTTTCTCATACTAAAGACTTTAGTTGTGAGAAGAAAGTGCGTACATGCGTAACTCCATATATAGAGTAGTCTCATAATGTAGCTATATCTACTATAATTTTAAACTTATTATCTGCAATTACCTATTAAAATCTTGATGAGTTTGATTGTGGGGATTATAGGCCAGTGTAGACAATGCACCAAAAACTTTTCAGGGGACTACAAAAATTAGACATCTGTTCTTAACAATTGATAGCACCATATCAAATTCTTGTTTCCTTACAATGAAATGTAATTGGGTAGTAATAATTTGAAAATGAAAGTTGCATAAAAAAACAGGATTGGTTGGTTTAAACCAATGTCGTTTATAAACCATCGCTAAAACAAAGTAAAAATTTTTTAATAATTTGATTTTCCAATATCTATTTACACTACCCTGCAATAATAGAAGAGATATTTTCAGTTTTGAACATTTAAATTTCTTAAGAAATACTAAAGGATTATTTTGTAATTTTCGAGGTGTTTAGTTTATGTAATTTTTCATACTTACCAGTAAGATTTAGAGGTTTTGAAGACCTAATATAAATTACGAAAGAAAAGAACTATTTTTAAACTCCCTATACCAGAAAATCAAGCTTGATTTGATTACTTTAGTTACTTTTAATAACTGCTTAAAGATTCGAAAACCTAAAGTAAATATGTATGGAGATATTATTTTTTTCTTTTTTTTCTAACGGCAGGCACTGAACTTTTATGTTCTTTGCCTAGGAAGATGCCGGAAGTGTTACTCATTTAGCGTTACCCAGTGGGCACCTGTGAACCTAGGTCGCGAAGGCGAGCAACATTACCCACGCTACACTGCCACAGATACCCGTTTTACAGGATGGGCCACATTCACACATCACACAATAGAGAACAGCACACAGAGAGAAACCTCCATGCCCAGAGCGGTACTTGAACCTGCAGCCACTGGCTTCGCAGTCGGGCACGCTAACCACTCGACCTTCGGCCGGCGTGTGGAGATATGGACATTTATATAAAAAAAAATTAATTTTTTCGCCTTATGTTTTTTTGCTATAACTTCATAAATATTGAATGGAATAAAAAAAAATTTGGGGGGTAAATTTAAGATTTAATTACAAAATTGTTGATTTAAAATTTTAAAAAACTGCGCATGATATGAGTATTTAAGCTAGTTCTGTTATGCTATGCATGAGCAGAAAAAATTTTCATAATTTTGTTTTGAATCGTATTTGGCAATTAATGAAAAAAGCTTCATTTGAATATCATAAAAATTTCCAGCAATTTTCTAATTAGTTTTTTTTTTTTACTTTTTAATAGAAAACTCAAAACAATAAGAGGTTATCCACAAATTTAATCTTGTACTTATAAACAAGATTTATTAAAAATGAGACCGGCATTATAGGGATCACCCCTCATAAAAGTTTGTTTTGTTTTGTATGTTTTCTTTCTCTATACCATCAAAGTTTAGTTTCCGGACTATTATTGTAAGGTATTATCATTTGTTATTAAATGTTGTCTTATGATACTGAATAAAATTTGTGAAAACCCCCAGACCGTTTTGAGCTTTGTTTTGAAAAATACAAAAACTTCTTGAAACTTTTTAAATTTTTAAGATATTCTAATAAAAATAAATTTATTAGTTGCCAAATGTGACTCACTGCAAAACTATGAAAAAACTTTTTAAAATTTTTTCAGTGCATGCGCAGTATGAAAAAGTTAGCTTAAATGCTCATAACTTGCACAGTTTTTAGCAATTTTTTTTTAAATTTTATATCTATAATTTTTCAATTAGTCTTAAATTGCTAAAAAAATTTGTTTAATTCCATTGAATGTCTGTAAAGTTATAATGAAAAGAACATAAGGCGAAAAAAATGAATTTTTTATAAAAATAACAACTAAAGTAATTGATACAAGTTACCAGCTTATTGCAAGATTTGTAGGCATAGAGTGTTCAAAAACACTCGTTTCCTTTGGTAATTTGTTTTACATTTATTGCTAAGTATTAAAAACTGCGTGAGCTAAACATCTCTAAAGTTAAATAATCCTTTTGGTGTTTCTTGAGAAATTTCAAAAATTTAAAGTGTCTCTTCCATTTTTTAGGGTAGTGTATAAATATTTTTTATTTGTATCAAATGAAAAGGGAAGAAAATCAGTTTTCCTGTTAAAAATTTTCTGTTTTATGGAATCTATTTGCTAATTTGAATAACTGCAAATAAACATGAATATTTAATGTACCATGCCGTTTTTGCAAAAATATATACAGTGTAAAGTCGCGTATCCGGAATCGGTGGGACTTCCAGAAGTCCGTATAATAGATTTTTCCGTATAATACACCCCAAGGTAAACAAAGCTTAAAATGATTTAATAAACGATCTGAATCTAAGAAGCAAAAAATAAATAAACACTATTTTTAAGGGGAATAATATTTTAGCATTAAAATATCTAATCAATCAAATATAAAATATTAGAAAAAAATATTATTGCTGAAAATATGGAAAACGAAAAAAATTTAACAGTTACGAAAATATTAATCCGCCATTTTGAACTAGAACGATTCAAGCAGGAAGGGGAAATTCTGGAACAAAGCTTAAAATGATCTAAATCTAAAAAGCAAAAAATAAACATTATTTTTAAGGGGAATAATGTTTTAGTATTAGAATATCTAATCAATAAAATAGGAAATATTAGAAAAAAATATTATTGCTTAAAATATAGAAAACTAAAAAAAATTGACATATGAAAATAATAATCCGCCATTTTTAACTAGAATGATTCAAGCAAGAAAGGGAAATTCCCGTCATTCATTAAGGTGGGTAGATGGAGGAGAAAAATTCATTTCCTCCTTATTTGTGAAAGAAAATAAGTGTAAAGAGATCATTTAAGTTGACGGTGGGGAAGTAACAAATTATTGTTTTCTCTCCAATCATTGGCTATCAATCAAGCATAAAGACGGGTCACGCTGATCGGGTTCTCTTTATTTTTTCTTTTATGACTGAAAGAATCTGCTAAAGAAAGAATGTTACCCCCTTTTCCTCCCCGCCTCCTTAATATTACATGGTATGGGGAAGAACGAATGTTTTGTTTCTCAAGGACGTGTATCCTTTTAGACCTATTCAAATTTTCCGTTCTGACTCCCCCCACCTTAACGCTTGCCCCGTTTACCCTTTTCCACAGTATTTCTTCTTTCAATACAAAGGTTCCAGGAAATGCCTCTTTTACTAGCCACCTGCATGGGAAAGGAGAGGGGGAGGGGACTCAGTTGCCGTCTTTTGAAAACAAATCTCCCTCTTTTTCCTACATTCCAAGGGAGGAGCGTTACTGACGGTCACTCAATGGTCTTGGTAGATCTTCACTTCCCCTTTCTGGTGATTTATGGGTTCGATGCATAAATCAGAGGTTCAGTGCAAGCTAGAAAAAGAGAAAATGTGTCAAAAGATCTTTTTTTTTTTTTTTTTTTTTTTTTTTTTTTTTTTTTTTTAAAGGAAAGGGGAAGATGGAGAGATGTTTGTTTATTTTGATTGCTAAAAAGTGTCCGGGAAATCGACCCTTCCGGGAAAGGGACGTCCGGATATGGTACGTTACACTGTATATAAAAAAAAATTCATCTAAATTAACTATTCCCAATTCTATGCTTATAATTTTAGCGATTAGTCAAATAATGTAACTTGTGAATGAGTTAAGATCAAAGATTTCTCTTTTTTTTCTTTTTTTGGTCTTATTACTATCCTAGAATGGTAGGGCATTATGCTCTCATGCCACAAGTCCTGGGTTCTGTCCTCAGGCCAGGCAAGGTTGACTAAGCCTTTCATCCCTTCAGTAGGTCAATAAAATGAATACCAAGCATGACTAAAACTAAACACTAGGGCTTTCGTGTTCTGCTGACCACCCAACTGAAATACCTGTTCCTGCACTCCAGAGCCCAAGGTCAAGAAAACTTAGATGGGCACACTATACCTTATGGGCTGCCACACTACTAAGTTCAGCTTAAAAGCGACGGCATACTCACTACAATCAAATTGAATAAATCGGAATTAAATGCTCTTTTAAATGTTTTAATTTTTTCTTCATTTTTTTATTTATTTGGTTAACCATGTAAACGAATTTTTATTAAACCTATGCAGTATGTTCTTATTAATTAGTGTAATATTTTAAAAATAAATTTTTGTCTTTGAAAGGGAAATTTAACTAAAATCCTAGTATATTTGAAATATTTTGAAAGTATTATTTTATGTAATGCTCCATTATATTAATAAGCATATTGTTGTACTTAAAGCTTCATTATCTTAAAAAATTTGACAATATTTTATTCCTTATTTATTATTAAATCATTAGCCTTTACTATTTTTACATATAAGTTTACAAGGCCTATTTGCTATTTTTATAATTCAAGAAAGTTGAGAGCTCAGTTTTGAACTAAATGGTTATAATATAATATGTTATGGATGATCATGTGCTCTTTTTAGAAACAAGGGGAAAAAGCGAAGAAGATGCTAAAGTCTTCAGATGTGTCTCCATTGCCTAAAGTTTCGATAGAAGTAATGCGTATTTCTCGTGAAAGGCACCAAAAAGGTCTCATGCATCCATATATATTCCAAATTCTTTCTCAGGTAAAAAAAGTTATTTTTTTAGTATGTGTTTTTTTTTTTTTAAATTAAAAAAAGATCTATGATATATGAAAACTTTTTATACATTTCTATCAATAAATTCCATCTGTGCCTTAATATTCTAACCATTGACATGAAATTATTTAGGTTTATTAACTTCATTCATTGAAAATTAAAAACTGTAGGCTATTGCAAGCATCAGTAAGAAAATTTCATTAAATTCCTGGAAAAATATAATTTAAACATTAGTTGTTACATAACTTTTAAAAATGCAAAAAATCCTTTTCCAGTAGTTTCTGTTATTTTTTTTTTAAAAAAAAAGAAAACTCTAGAAATATTAAATTTTTTAAACATTAAATCACGTAACTTAAAAAATTATTTTGAAAGCATATGTTTAAAAAAAACTTCTGTAAAACATTAAACATTGTCAAAACTAATTTTATTGTATAATCTACCATTAAATTAATCAATAACGTTTTTTTTTTTTTTTCTTAATAGGGAGAAATAAAAATCCCTGTTACTTTTGAAGACGAGTCTGGACGTGAACTTCCATCACCTTCTTTGTTGTATCGACCTCTGCGCCAAATGATCTATGCTTTATTATTTAATCATCATCATCTTCAATACTTATCAGAATTAAAGAAGGAAAAAGAAGGCATTGATGGTTAGTGCATAACTTTAAAAAATAATTTTGTTTTCCTAATTTCATGTTTAAAGTCTGTTTTAGAATAATTTAAATAATAACTTTAAAGCAGTACTACCGGCCATATATGTCATTGAGTTCTTTTGTCATTACCTTTTAACTGTTGATCCTGAATGCAATTAGAAATAGGATATAGCTGCAATTCAATTTTTCTCTATTATTTAGTGAATAAGTGTAAATTTGCTTTAGCATTTCTGTATGACTTTGCATAAAGTAGTCAATAGCTAATGAGTAAATGATTCTATATTAATTTTTCTTAGCAATTTCTACCATTCTGTTATTATAAATAGAACCATGATATATCTTAAATCTAAAAATAAAACCATTCATCAAAGTTATTTTCTGTTAGAGTATTGTTTGTTAGGTACTTATTTTTTAGCATCTTTCTCCATTAGTTTTTAAACGTTATCTATGGTGAATATGCTTGCTGAACTTATACATTAAACTCAAATTTTGTGTTTTTATTACAGCAAAACCACCTGAAATATTAGTTAAAGAATGGATTTTTTCAAAATCAAACAAATACCATAAACCTGAAATTGTGCCTTCTCTACCTCTGGGATGGCCAGTTCCTACTATTACAAGATTGTGGTTCGGTTCTGGTCCAGATAATAATAAAAAACGGCTTCAAGCATTCCTGACATGTATGCGTAGTAATTCCACTTTAATGTGTGATCCTCTCGTTGTACCTCAACATCTCATTTTATTATGTTGTGTTTTAAGGTAAGTATTCAATATTAATCATATATCTTTAAGTTGTAATACCATTTTCTTGAAAACTTCAATACTGAGTATTTATCTTTAAGCTGCTTTAAATAATCTCAAAATTTAGCAATTTATGTCATTTCTTGTAGAAATATTCAGATCAAGTTTTTTTAGGAATGAGATAGGCTTTTATAGTTGTTTTTTTTGATTTTGTCAAAATTTTACTTCGCCAAAACTTATTGTAAACCATGTAAGGGAATCATGGCATTTGACAATTATTTTGTGTTCTACCTCTGCACTAACTATTGGGACATAAAAACTTATGGTTGGCTCAGAGGTCTTTTAAAATTCTAAAGTAGTAAAGTTTGATTTCTGAAAGCCCCAAAAAAATTTATAACTCGAATCAATGAACTTTAATGATGTAATGGCCAATTATTTTTATACTGTATTCGAATTTGATATGTGCTACACAGCATTTTTTTCGCCATGAACACATTAACGGGACATGAGGATTTCAGTTATTGCTGTATCTATGATGTGAAATATTAGGTCAAATTTGTTTCTTTTTAATTTCTGTATTTTAGAATTTAATTTATTTAATATGATTTCAATTTTTTGATTTGTCACTTACAGGTATTTGATAACCAGTTCTGAAATGCCTTTTCTGTACAAACATGAACTAGATGCATTTCTTGTACAGGCTGTTGATCCTCATTTAATGGATACTGAATACACTCAAAAGTTAGAAGTATGTGTACTAGAGATTTTTTAACTCTTTTTATTTATTTATTTATTTTTTGTTGATAAAATTGTATGTACTGTACGAAGAAAGTTTATTTTAGCTGATCTTTATAAAAAAATTATGTATATGCATCAACTTTGTATACTTTAAAATGTCCTTTTACAAAATTATGTTTGAAGGCATCTGCAAAAAATAAATTAAATGTTATTTAAATATTTTTAGATGCTCAAAGTAATTTCATTACTATTTTTATTTTTGATAATTTTCATAAACCCTAATGAACTTTTCTATTTTTAGATTCCAATTGTTTCTCCCCGTGGAGTAATGCTTGCAGCTCTATTTATGCAAGGTGTTGATCATGCTATTATGGCAAATGATGCTTGTGGTGCCCCAATCTCATGGCTTATGTGTTGCCCATGGTTATTTTTTGATGGTAAAATATTTCATCGTAAGTTACTTAAAGCTAATACAGCCAAGAATCTTCTTGATCTCTGTGATAATCGAGTAAGTAATAGAACTGAAAAGTAAAGTTTGTATGTTAAATTCAAAATGTTTAAAACTGCACTATCCATACATAGTTAGTCAAAAGTCTAAAATATAAAAATAACCTTTTAACTTAATAAGGACTGAATTAAGGTCTGTGAATTCTTTGTTGGGATAATTATTTGGTAATTTTCATTATGATTATAAATATGCATGGTTATATACTTAGTTATAAAAGGTAATTGAAAATTTCCTCTATAATACCTTCATTTTTTTAAGCAATAAGCATACAACTTATTTAAAATGACCCTTATTACTCTATCTTTGCTTGAGTGTCTAATAAGGTTATTGAATTCAAAAGTCTGCATTTCATAGATTAATTTGTTATAATATAAAATTTTTGCAAAGCTAACAAATGATTTAAAAAATATTGCAAATACGGGGGGGGGGGAGAGTAAAACCCTGCTATGATGAACTCAGAATATAGTAAACTGTCGATTGAACGTTTTTAGGGGTTCCTTCTGAGATCCCAATTAACTTATACTATTTCATAATTGACAATTGGGAAATTAGTAGTTTGTTTATAAGGAACTCGAGGTTCATTTCCACAGATTTATTTTCAGTTCTCCCTCTTAAAACTTGCATGAGTTCTGATTGCAAGTGCTGAACATTGTATGAAATTTCATACTTATTGTCTTAAACTAGGACAAACAAGTTGTTTAACAGCACATTCTTTTAGCCCTCAGTTGTAGGGGGGCTCCTCTCTTTTAATTCTACTGGTCAATTCTTTGTACTTCCTTCTGATTCTACAAATGCAATTATCTCTACAAGCCCTCATTTACATATTACCCTTTGAATGTCAGAAAATTGATCAGTTGAAGAATTTCTTTCATTTTACTCGGGTTCCTTTTATATTTTTATCTATTTAAGGATAGCAGATATTTTTCAACAAGCAGTAAAGGTGGCAGTTTTTTTTTAATGAGAGCATTTTTATTTGAAGATAAGGTTGAAACTATCGAAATTATTGAAGCTGGAACCACAATTGGCACTTTGTAGAACCTTTTCCCTCTCAAAATCTACTGTTTCAAATATTTAGGAAAATCAAAGTGGGACTCCAGGCGAAAAAAGTATGAATTTCCAAAGAAAACACGCTGAACTGAAGGAGAAAATTTGAAATAACCTCTTAAAATGTTTCACTATTCAGTGGGATAGAAATCTGCTTCTGCCTGGACCCATACTTCAAACTTAAGCAAATGAAGATGCCTAACTATTCAACAAAAAAGGTTTTGTGTGTTCTAAATAACTAGATAGATTTATAAGACAGAACAATATTTTTGGTAGAAAGATTATTTGTAAAGTAGTAATTGTTTGTGTGTTAGCTGAAGAAAGCTGAAGTGTGATTGGATATAATCCAAGATGGTAGTAAAACTACTTCTAGTCAAACTTTAAAATTTAAGGGAGAAAAATGCAACAAAGGTAAGCTCTCCAAAGTAAAAATACTTGTTCTTGCATATGCAAATATGAATGGTTCAAGAAAGCAAACATTAGTTGTAAGTAAATTTTAAAAGCCGCGGTGTTTTTTGAGAAAAAAAAACTGATCATCAAAGCCAGTTAAAAAGCATTTGAGGACGTTTTTGCAGTGGATGTTTTGCAAAGCAATGTTTTTGAAGAGGAACTTTAACAATGGGACACTTATTTGTTAAAACAAATATGTAAAAATGTTCTTATCAACAGTTTTAGAGCTCATCCCAACTTAAATTTGGAGTGCAATGAAATAGTTTTTTGCTTCTAAATATGACTGTCACAGCCCTTAAACCAAGACATTATCCTCTGCCTGAAGTCTGACTTTAGGAAATAATTGGTGATGTGTGTTTTAGTGAATAACACAAAATATAACATCTCTCTTTCAGAAGCAATAGTTTTCTTCGAAAAATCCTGGAGACAGGTGACATCAGCAATAATTTTAAATTGTTTCAAACTAATAAGTCTTTCAAAGTATGTGTTGTTGGAAGGAAAGAATTCCTCTCTGAAAGACAAAGACTACAAAAAAAAAAAAATTAAATAAATAACTCTGAATCTGGAAAAGCATGATGTGGACATTTTATGTAATGGAAGTTACTGAACACTTCAAATCTTGCGTTTAGGAAGTGGGTACTTTTAGAACCCGTACAAGCACTGTGCCTGAAGTTATACGAAAGAATGATGCTGACGAAAATTTAGAAGTCAATGTCAAAGCAGAATATGAAATTTCAGCTCCTTCTATCTGAGAAGTGACATTAGGGCTGAACATTTCCCTAGGAAATATAGACCAGAAATGTTCAATTCCTTACTAATTATTGATAATAAAAAATTTCGCCTTACTTATCAACTTGTGTTCAATCTAAAATCACTCTTTTCTTCAATTGAACAATAATAAATTAAGTTTTAGTTATTAAGATATTTTTCTTTTTTTAAACTTGTTAATTTATTTAATTTATAAGCAATATGATGTATTGATATATATATATACTATTTCAATTAGTATTTCTAACAATGCCATGTGCAAAAAAAAATTTGGACATTTTGAACATTTGTTTACTTTTTGCTGGATCTGCAAAAGAATCACTATAGCTGGATTTGATTGTATCACAAAAAAATATAAAGTGCTAAGAATAAAAATTTATTGTTCTTATGTTTCTTAATGTTAGAAAGTAAGTACATTGCGTAAATTGTGTGTTAAAATTCTTTAATGATTATGTTTTAATAACACCACAGTTTTCTCCTGTATCTACATTGCTCATTTTTCAGTAAAAATATTTATTTTTACCTTCGTGGATTTATAAGTTGAATAACTTTTTCTGAAATAATTTAATATGTTTATTTCTTTGAGTAGTATGATGAAGTGAGTGCTGTTGAGCATATGAAAAGTGCTATTGTTGAAGGATTATCAGTAAAATTCTTAACGCCCTCAATAACAGCACCAACTAGACCTCCTCATCCTTTTCCGAATTTTCCAGTCCCTGTTCAACCTCTTCCTCAAGGACGTGGTAGAGGTAAGTACTGACTTTTCTACACAGAGATACTAGGATTATTCATTTTATTAGCAAATAATGTGTTTGTCAAGAGAGTTGATAAAACTGACAAAAAATATTTACTCAACATAGCAACTGAATAATAATCTTTTATATATTCAGAAAACAGATTAACACTTTACTTATGCCTGGAACTATTCATAGACCAGTATAACAAGCCCGTGGCAGAATTGCAGCATTGTCACAGTACGGAGTTCTTGCAGGAAGATTTTTCACTTGAAAAGTTTTTTAAAATGTTGCTTTTCTTTTCTACTGAAATTTTCATGTAATATTTGAATCATGCATTTAAATAATAACTTTTTGACGTGCTCGTTTTACGCCTATAGTATCGTAAATTGATGTAATGTTTCGATTGTATTTTTGGCAGTTATTGATTTCACACGGATTTAAAATATCCCAATATATTTCAAACAATATGAAAAATTCAAATCATGCATTTGAGTATTTTTTTTAAGGCAATAATTTATCAAATTTTTAGCAGCTATTGATTTGATAGTTTTTAAATCTGATATTTTTTATACGATATTATTTATAATAACCTAATCTAGAAATGAAACAAGCATTTCAGGAGTCCAATTTGCGTGATTTCGTTGTCTATCTTTTTTTTTCGGCAATTTCTACTACGGATTTCATGATTTTTAATTTTCTTTATTGTGATTATTTACAAAATGTGAAGAAGGAAATAATTGTGCATCTCCCCCCCCCCAACAAAATGGGAGAATATCAACCACAATCGAATAAAAATTATTACATGGTTGATTAAAAATATATATAGTTTTTTTTTCTTTTTGTAAACACGGCACTTTTTTTATTTTGAATTACTAACATATATGTTATTATTAAAGGTATCATGCAGAAAGATAATAGTGTGCTAGAGATTTTTGTCCCAGATAGCTCGAAAAAATTCTGCCATAGGGAAAACAGGTATCACGATGTTTTTCACCAAAAGCAAAAGGTTGAAAACATCAATGCAATAACAATTTTTATTATAATATATATAAATAAATTTAAAAATACTTCTACTGATTAAATTTAGATCATGCATAAATCAGATTTTGTGCAGAGTAACTCAGATTTATACTGAGTAGGGATTTTTAGAACCATCGTAATTAATTTCAGTGTTCTATTTTGTTATATTGAAAGCTAGAAAGCAAAACAAATTTTCTCTGTTGTCTGAAGCATGTGAAAATAACTTGTTATCAAAGGCTGTTTACACATTTAGTTGGGCCTTTACTTTCAAAGATTTTGTATGAATTCTTTACTTTCATAAATATTTTAAAAAATGCCAAGAAACAAAAGTTTCCATTGTTTAAAATGTATAACTCTTATCATTAACAGGTCACCAACGTGTTGTTCCACGGGGTGGACAATTAGAAGTCGCTGGTGTAGTTGTTGGAAGTTGGGGCCCTAATTATGGCCAGGGACCTAGATCACCTAGTCGTAACATACCACCTCAAATTGTTTCTGTAGGGGGAGCAGGAAGGTAAATTGTACTCTCTTGATTTTAATTGTACAGGTTGCAAGTGTTAATTAAATTAAAATTTTACATTGTTATTTGATATTTTACAATTATTGATAGAATGTTTGCTTGCTTGAAGGTTTTTATATTTGGATTTCATTTCCAAGGACTCTTAAATCAATATATTCATCAGGTAAGAACTGTTTAAAATCTGATGATGCAAAACGCTGATGTGCCACCTTTTCTTCATTTTGTACGACATTAATTTTCTGACTTCATCTCAAACCCTACAGAAATAGAGTTAAAAATCCTGTTATTTCTGCCAATTTTGTTAACCAAATTTTTTTCCCAAAAGAAAATTTTATTTTCCGGATAATTTCTTCACTAGTGACGTTCCAACCTTAACCTTTACTTTGAATTATATTATTTACTTTGAAATAATTAATTTACTTTGAACCGAACCAACATTCTTTAGTCATCACCCCACTCATTGATGATGTAACATTGTCTTTGACTGATCAAAAATTAGCTTTATCACATTATATTTTAATATATAAATAGGAAAAAAAAGAATATTAGAGTTAGCAATTTTTTGATTTATTCATGATTTAAAATAATTTTAAAACTAAAGTTTATATCATCAGATAAGTGGAATTCACCCATAAATTGCACTTAGTAGTAAATTAACTTTCATATACCAATTATAGTGCTATAACTTATTCACTGGAACACAGTTTTTCATATTTGATTACAGATAACAGATGATCAAGGTATTAATTTTAAGCATTCAGGGTTTTTTTTTTCTTTTTGTATGAGATGAAACTAAAATTGTTTTGTAACTATGTATTTTGTATTAAAATAAAATTACTGATTGAAATAATTGTAGGGGTATGCCATAATTTATTTCTTATGTAAATTCACTTTAGAATTTGCAACAGCATGAAATTCTGTATTTTAAAAAAAAAATCTGAAGTTTTATTGTAAATCTTAAAAATTTTAGATAATATCTTCTGAAATTTTTTACCTTTGATTGGTATACTGTGGGCGATTCGCTAATTTTGCTAAACATTTAAATTGACTTGTTGCATTTGTGAATTTTATAAATTTTCAGTGCTCTTGCTTTTAATGTAAAAAGTCATCTGTTCTTGCTTAGCTAAGGAAATTTTTTAGCTGCAATTTTCATTTTAGTTCTATTGGAATTCATCCAGAAAAATTAAATTACTTGGACTGACATTTCTTTTCAAACAAATTGTGAAAAAAACATTATTTTATTTTGCAACATCTTGTGCCATTTCTTATTTAGAGGACGTGGTGTTTTAGCCAATCCTGTTGTTGGAAGAGGTATCACTGCTACTAGAACAGTTTCTCCTCCTGGTAGACCACGAGTTCAGTCTCCTCCTACTGGAAATAGAAATCCTGCTCGTTTGGGTGTGGGGCGAGGAGCTATGCTTCTGCATGATACAAAAACAAATTCTCATAGTATGGTGAGTTTATTACTAACTATTTAACAGTAAAAAACTATCCAGAATACTCAATATTTAGCAAATTTCAGGTATGGAAACTAAAAATATCTATATTTTAATGTTACCTTGTTTTACGGAAAACGATACCAGGCCTTAATAAAATCAAAAAAATATCACAATCGAAGCTTATTAAAAAAAAAAATGTGGAAAAAATGCAATAAACATAAAGTTAAAATAACTCTTATAATTTTTCGCTTTACAGCTGAAAATCCAAGTTTTTCATTTAATCGAAAAGTGCTGCACCACAATAAATGAAGACAATTGATATATAAAAATATAGGAATAAAAAAACATCCATTATAGTTGCTGAAAAAATAATCTCTTTTTAATAATAAAAAAACGCTTTTGAAACTTGACCATTAATGAAAAAATATAAAAATGTAAAAAAGCTGTTTCATTGCCTTAAAATATTTAGAAATGAAAGAAGATTATTAGAAACACCTTCAAATTTTATCACTCGATTGAACTGGTTTTGTCATTTTCAATATCACCTATTTTAATAATATTTCATCAGAGTATAATAGCTTTTTGATTTTCCTTGCTGAAATATCAAATTAAAACCTACATTCTGGGTTTTCTGACTTCATGTTTAAAAAAAAAATTCTAAAAAATATGCATTAAAGGTATTGATTGCAGAGCACCCTATATAAGAAATAATCTTTTAAATTAGTCGACACATTGAAGCTTGCAGATTAGGGCCCTGAACTCATAGTTAACACGTAAACTCTTGCAAGCAAATCATATAAAAGCTCTTTAAATTAAATAAAACAGGATAAACTAAGCCTGAAGTACAATTTAGACTAATTTTAATCAGTCAATTTTTCATTTTTATAATTTATTATTTTACAATAGTGTGAAAGCAAATTATTTTTTTAGTTAGATATTTGTTATTTCTAATTTTCTTAAAAATATTTTAAAATTATAATATACTACTATATATTAATGATTTAAAAAATTATTAACACTAAATTCCATTTTCTCTCCCTTTTTTTTCTTTTTTATATATCAGAAAAAACATAAAAAGAAAATACAGTGGAACCTGTATAAGTGACCACCTGGGTAAAGTGATCACCTGAGTATGGGGACCATTTTCTATAAGTTTTATTTAAAGAGTCTTCATAAAGTGACCACTTCTATATAGTGACCATTTGACTTGGTCCCGAGGGTGGTCAATTTAGACAGGTATTTTATCTACAATTGTATTTTATCTTTCAAACGGTACCATTTTAAGAACTACCATGAGCACCGCTTTCTGCAGATACGTCTCTGTTAGTTTTTTAGACCCTGGACTTCTTAATTTTATCTAAAAACAATATTACTATAATAGTTAGTATTTCTAATTGTTAAAATTTACAAATTAATCATGGAATAAGAAAAAAACTAATTTTTATTCCAACTCAACATTATCCTGAATTTGTAAAGTCAGAGACACAATTTTTCAGCAAATTGTTAAATGCTAAATAAATTGCTTTAGATCAGGAAGAAAAAAAAATTATTCTAAATTATTTTGGCCATATCTTTTAATTATCTACACAAATTTATTTGAATAAGCGTAAAATAAAATGAATAAAGTATGTGTGGCAAACTGCTAATTATTTTACATACCATTACATTTTTAGTCTATTTTATTTCTTTTATCAGTTTATTTGAACATCAAATAATTAATTTTTTAAATTAAATGACAAAACTTTTAGATAAAGGGAAAAGCTATAATATTTTTTTATTAAGTATATTAAAGGAGAATAAAAAGCTGATTTAATAGCAAAATAATATTCAAACAAAACAATTAAAATTTTAATTTTTATATTTCCATTAAAATAAATTTTGGGTAAACAATGAGTGAGTTAAGTCACAAGAAGAACATGTTCTGAATTGTTGAAACTATTACCTTACGTAAACGGTTCAATCTGCTTGAACGCCAGATATGGAAAAAATCCCCTTTCTGTATTACGTACAAAAACTATTAGGTTTTTAATAAAATATTTTTTTAAATATGAATCATTTATATTGAAAATTACAGTAGAGCGCCGATTATCTAAACATCTAATTATCCGAACTATGTCCAAATTCATTTTTCTTTTAAGTTTAGAATACTTTTTAACTTATCGGCAATTTTTTTAAATTTAGAAGAATAAATAATATCCACTACATCTGAAGACCATATTTAATTTGCAACCTTTTTAGCAGTTTACTTATAGTAGCCATACATACAAGTATTGTTATACAGTTAAACCTACTTACCCCTTTAGCCCTCTTCAACTGAAAATTATCTTCCAAGAATGCAAGCTTCATTTTGACAATTTACAATGGTTGGAATGCGGAAGGAGTTTATGAATAGATAAGTGCTGAAGTTCTACAATTGGGGGATGGGTAGTTGTCACTTATGGTTAATGATTAGTGATTACAGTGCACTTCTCAGAGCTGTTTACTTTTTGATGTTGCTGTAGACCAGTAGAATGACTATGTTTTTATGATGTCACTTCCAAAATGCATTCTTGAACAACAGGTTTTCTGCTGTCAAGATTACAATCAGTTGAAAAGTTGAGTTACCTGAGTAAAGTGCTTTTCATAAGAATCTAGAAAGATGTCATGTGAACGTAAGAGAATCGTTCTTTCCTTAAGTGATGAAACGAAAATTTGAAAATATTAGCTTCAGAATATGGCGTAAGAAAATCGACAGTATTGGAATTGAAAAAAAGTGAAGAATCAGTTATGAATTATGTTTCAGTAATGGACAAAAACAATGGATATTTAATAGAAAATGCATGAAAAAGGCAAGCAATCATGAAGTGGACAAAGCATTTTATTTGTGGTTCCTGCAAAAAAGATCATTAGGCCAACCAATATCTGGCCACTTATTATGTTTAACTCCATAGTCTTGTAATTTTGAACCAATCCAGAAGACAAGAAAACTCCTGGATCAGTACCCCCAGAGGTATTGATTTGTTATAGGAACATGAAGGACTTTGCAACTCGACAGATTTAATGTGCATCAGTCACCATTTTACTACACGGGGAGTCTTCGACCGGCCTGGGATGGAACCCACAAACTCTTGCACATAGGCCCAGTGCCCTACCGACCAGGCTATACCCGTCCATCATGAGAAATTTGGTGGAAAAGGTACTTTTCAGGCTAGTTTGGGATGGTTAAGCATACCCTCCAACTTATGAAGATTTTGAAAATAATTCTTTCTAGTGGTAGCGAACCAAAGTAGAAATTTTTAAAGCAAATGGATCTCTCATAAAACTTTTATTAGAACTTAAGAATCTAGCCATATGGCCTGCACTTTTATAAGTAATAGTGAACAAGTTACGCTAAAATTAATTTCTTTTAAATATTAAGACATTAATTTTGCTACCGTCTGAAAAGAAGCTTTCTGAAACTACGGAAATTCCGTAGCAGTTGGAGGGTGTGGTTAAGGAACTTTAAACATCGACATGGAATACGCGAGTTAGAAATTCATGGCGAAAAACTTTCCGCTTCCAACGAAGCCGCTTCAAATTTTGTAAAGGAATTCGAAAGCATTATTGAAACTGAAGGATATGAAGAAGAATTTATTTATAATGCTGATGAAAGTGGACTGAATTAGAAATCTCTACCGCGAAAAACTTTGGCTTCGGGGAGCAAGATAATTAAAGAGTCATAAATAACTTATGCGCAAATGCAACTGGAAATAATCGAATGCCTTTAATGATCATTGGAAAATCCAGAAATTCAAGAGCCTTCAAAAATATTAAAACATTGCCTGTCATTTATGCACCTCAAAACAAAGAGTGGATGAACACCAAAATTTTTATTGAGCGGTACGATAAGACTCATTCCAAATTTGAAGAAACATCAAAAGAATTTGGGAAAAACAGGAAAAGTGTTACTCCTCTTGGACAATTCTCCGCCACGCCAAATCCTGATTTCTTATATCGGGAGAATGGAAAGTTTCATGTTGTTTTCCTGCCACCTAATGTGACACCTTTGATTCAGCCGATGGATCCAAGTGTCATTGAAACCGTAAAATGTCTTTATAGAAAGCAACTTTTAAGGAAGATTTTATTATCGGATGAACAAAATGAGGAGGATTTCTGAGACTCGATCAAAGCTAAAAAGTGTGAAGGGAAGTTACTGCATAAATAATAATCATTTAAACTAGATTTTAAATAACTTTCCAATTATCTGAACCACGCTCGGTACCGAGCAGTTCGGATAATCGGCGTTCTACTGTATATATAAGCTATGTATTGTAATGAGTAGACTTTTTTATTTTAACTTTTCCAGGGGTGTTTGTGCTCCGGGATAACCCCGGAATTCCGGGGATTTTGAACTTCGATACCCGGAAATTCCGGGGATCGTCGTTCAAAAGGAAGTAGGAATAATAATGAATTATTTATTTTGATCTGGGTAATTTTGTTTGCTTTGAAAGCAGAAAACGCAAGGTCAGTGTGTGTGGTGAAAACTTTTCCTTTCTTTCTCCAAAGGCAGTGATAATGCGTGAAAAGGGGGGGGGGACTTCTTTTTGTTCTTTCCTTATTGCGAGTTATGACTCATTCCCCCTTTTCTCGGACATTCTCTTCTGGATTCTTTTCGGCAAGTAGGCGCGGCAGAAAAAAAAGGAGAGACTTCGTTCAACCAGATGTGCGATCACGGGACTCTGGGTTCAAAGGTCTTATCTCTCCTGGCGTGGCGCCAATAAGTAGAGAAGGGGGATTTTTTGCCGTATTAGCTATTTGTCATTGATCGCTTCGCAACTTTTTTTCTCCGCTGTGTAAAACTTTCGTTTCATTTATTGATGCACGTGTAAATTTTTCGTTTCGTTTATTGAAATATTTTTTTTATTTATGTACGCAAGAGAATTTCACTATGAAATTTCTCGATATAAGTAGTGATATTATACAATTAGAAGAAGGTGTCCGGAATGCATTTAGGTGGAATTGGATTGAACGGAGAGATGGTAATGGGGATACCATCGGCACATAGTGCAAGAAAATAAATGTTGCTGGACAAGCATATTGTGTTTTTTGTAACTCATTGCTGAAGTATGGTGGGGAAGGATTCAAGGCTTTCACAAATCATTCTAAAACTGTGACGCACATAAAATATTCAAAGTGCATTAGACATTCAATGACTTTAAGTAATTATGCTAATTCAAGAAATACTGATGACTTACTGGAGGCTGATGCTCGGCCATTGGATATAGTGACAAGAAAAGCACGCCAAGAGGTATTAATAATTTCGTTTATCGCCGAGAATTCTCTTTCTTTCAATGTAGCTCCCAACTTAACTGAACTCTGCAAACAGTTGAGCCACGATCAGACGGCACTAAACTCGTTGGCTATGTCCAGGACTACTGCATGTTATAAGATGAAATATGGGGTCGCAAAAACTATTAAGGAAAATATCATTAAAACTTTAAAGGAGACTCCATTTTCTCTAAATTTGGATGAAAGTACTAGCAATGCTCAAGAAAGTATACTGGCAATATTGGTGCAGTTTTATGACAACAATCAAAATGAAGTTGTAGTTCATCATTTTGCATCTCTAAAGATGGAATCTTGCAATTCAGAAGCTGTTTTTAAAGCAGTTGTTAATACTATTGAAGATAATAATATTCCATGGGCAAACTTAATTAGTGTATTAATGGACTCATGTAACACCATGCGTGGAAAAAAAAAAGGGTGTCGAAACCAGACTACGATCAAACAAAGCACCCCACTTATTAGATATTGATGGTGACACATGTCACACAGCTAATAACTGTGCAAAAAAATTTGCGTCATGTTTTAATAGATACTTAGAATATTTGTTTGATGACATCTATTTTGACATGAAAAGCTGCAGTAAAAGAGAATATTTTTTCAAAATCTGTGAATCCCTTGCCATTAAAAAACTTAAGCCCTTGAGGAGACCAGACCATAGGTGGGTGTACATTTTATGTGTTTTAGAAAGAATCAAAGATCTGTGGGATGCTCTTATTGCATTTTATTTTCACTACTTGGATAAAACTGATAAAGGGGATTATTTTTCTTATGTTGAAACTGTATACAATAAAAGAAATATTTCTGCAGCTCAGAAAAAAATTGTTGAAGGGGTGTATTCTTGCTTGCATTCCCAACAACTCAAAAAGGATGATTTAGCTCGGAAAAAAAGAATACTAAATGGGTTATTTGCTATGCAAAACAAAACTTTATTGCATATGGCATTATATTCAGCAGTATTACCAGAGTTCAACACATATATTAAATTATTTGAAACAAAAAAACCAATGCTTCATTTAATACATTCCAGTATTTATAAATTGATGGCAAGATTTTTCTCTTTTTTTATGAAGCCAGAAAATATCGAGTGCACATCTTATAATGATTTATTAAAGGTTGATGTCACAAATCCAGAATTTCATCTACCTAGCAAAGTAATATTTACTGGGGCAGAAGCTTCCACTCTCCTGAAGAAATTATCAAAAAATCATCCAATAGCAAAAGAATTCCAAATTTCTCTGATGAAAGCTTATACTAATACTGCACAGCATATGAAACAGAAATTACCCCTTAAAAATTCATATCTAATTAGTTTTACAGCATTAGATCCAGAGCTAAGAGGTAAAACCAGTACAATATTAGCTTTTGAAAAATTATCATCTTTTATGTCCCATATTTTTAGTGATAATGAAAAGTCAAAAGTAGAAGCTGAAATAAGGTTATACCAGAGAGATATTGATATCACCAAAGAAATGCTCTACACATCTGATGAAAGTGGAAATCAAGTCAAGTGTACAATTGATAAATATTGGTCTAAAGTTTTTAATTTAAAAGATGATTTCACAAATGATTATAAGTATCCAACATTGGCTAAATTGGTCAAAGCCTGCCTTAGCTGCTTCCATGGTCCATTAGTGGAAAGTGCATTCAACTTAATGGATACAGTTGTCACTGACTATAGAACCTCTCTTAAGATTGATTCCCTAGATGCAGTGCAGACTATTAAATATGATTTAATGGCTTCTAAAGAAACCTCTTGTGAAAAATATGGCTCAAAAAATCCAATGACTGATCCAATTCACAAAGATCTCTTACTGAATATGAACAGAAGTTGGAAAACATATCAAGAGGACTGAAAAACATGTATTTCAGATGAGTCACCTATAAAAGTCTCTGAAAAACCTTCTACATTAGCAGAAAAGCAAGCTGCTTCTACCTCTGCATGTGCAGTTCTCGAGGAAATTTCTTCAACTTTAAATGAGGAAAATAAATGTCAACCTTCCTGCAATTATGAAGTTCACCACAAAAGAAAGACAAGCCCGCAAACATCAGAAAATAAAAAAAAGCAGCAGAAATTAGATAATTTTTTTTTTAAAGAATTAATTCAGGTAATTTAAAATATTTACATAAAATGTAGTAGTTTATATGTTTGAAAATTTGTGGTTATTAATTTTGCAAAAAAAGTAATTCATTTACTCACATCTTCAAACTTTTATAATTAGGTCATTCAATACTTCATAATTGTAATTTTTCATTTCTCCCCCCCCCCTTCTCGAAACTCCAAAATGTCGGTAGTAAGTCCGTAAAAGTTTCAGGGGATTTTTTGGGGTCCCACAAACACCCCTGCTTTTCACCTTGAAGAAAATATTTTTATGAAATATGTATTGGGAAAGTGAGAGTCTGAATGATCCAGTTTAGGTAGACTGGTTAAATCAGATGCAATGAAAATGGGCCCTAAAATTCAGAAAATAAATAATCATTATTATACCTTTGTTAGATTTTTAATCTGTAATATTTGTTTCTTTTTAGCGAATTATTTGAATTATCGAATAAATATTACCAGATAAATAATTTTAAGTAATTTGAAAACTATGAAATGATTTGGATAGACAACAGATGTTTTGCATTTTGTGATATAGCAAAGTTGACTGCTTACTGCCTCAGTCTGTTTCAAAATCAAAGCATAATTTACTCTGTTGAGGGATTAGAATGAGGTTGCTAATTGAACTTGTTTTGTAGTGAAAATAGTTCAAAATTTTTCCTAGGTATCAAGAATGTACCTATTTATTAATTGAACCTACACAAAATTGAAGTCTTGTTTACCAAACTTGCCCATTGTAACATGATGTATAATTTATTTTTAATTTTAAAATTTTTTTAGGGATTTGAACTTTGATTATGATACTTCTTACACAAAAGGAATTTGTTGGTAATCTACTATGCTGTGGTATGCAGGACAACTGACAGCAGATGTTTGATGAAACTAGGTGTTATGTGAAGTCATATTATGAATGACTTAAGCAAGTAGCTTGACTGTAAAGCAGTGCTTCTTTTTTGTTAGATAAAATCATGGTGGCTAGCATGAATACACTGAAAACTTATAGCTTATTTTATTTTTCGAAAACATTCAAAATGACTTATTTTGTTATTGTAAAGTAGTTTGGTTTTTCATCCAAGCTAAGAAATGAATTCATTCTGCATATTAAAAGGTGTTTTTATATGCATGGTATTAGGTTCAATTGTATTTTAGTTCATTCAATTTTAAAAATTCTGGTCTTGTAAGATTAATTTGTCGCATTTAAGTGTGTGTTTAAAATTCAATGATTATAGCTTATTTTATTTTTCGAAAACATTCAAAATGATTTATTTTGTTATTGTAAAGTAGTTTGGTTTTTCATCCAAGCTAAGAAATGAATTCATTCTGCATATTAAAAGGTGTTTTTATATGCATGGTATTAGGTTCAATTGTATTTTAGTTCATTCAATTTTAAAAATTCTGGTCTTGTAAGATTAATTTGTCGCATTTAAGTGTGTGTTTAAAATTCAAAGATAACAAAAAGTTATTTCTGTAGTTTAATATTATAAAAAAAGTATTTTTATGTTAATATATATTTATAGTGTAAGGACAAGTTAGAATTCCAGATGGTCTTTTTTTATTTAAAATAAAGATATAAATAAAGATACTGTTAGTATTTAATTTTATACAAAAATTTAAAAGTGCAAGAATCAAATTATTGCTTACAAAATAATTAAATTTCATTTGTTGAGTTATAGATTTGCAGTATAATTTCATTTTAAAATAATTGTGTACAAAAGTACTGTATTTCTATTTTGATGTTGCAGCATTTGTTTCAAGTTAAGAGTCACCAAAAAGTTTCGATTTGGGGAAAAAATGCATTTTTGTTCTCAATGTAAGATAATACAGTCTATGCTCTTCAGTACAACCCTCAGACCCTTCTATTATAACGACCATACACATGATTGCTGTTCTTTAAATGCATTGTATTTTAATGTCCAACAGAACCATTCATTTCAGTATAGCAATCAAAAAAATTTTCAAATCTTGGAAAATCACTCCAAATACAGATAAAAAGTTTTGCACTTTCCTACTACAACAGCAAATATTTCCCCACAAACAATCATAGGTCATACACAAAAATTGGATTGTAAAAGGTTCAAACATATGATTTAAACCACTATTTCTTCTGATGTAAGCACTCAATAGACATGAAACAATTTGTATTCTCTATAAGTGTGACTGGCAGGACCACCCATTCTTATTAAACATGGTCCTGGGATAAGAATAGGTTTATAATTAAATATCTATTTTCACTATTGAGAATAAGAAGTGTCTTACAGCCTTCTTTAGAAATAGGAGTCGCCTGTATCCACTTATATTCTTTGTTAAATTTCTTTTCAAAGAGTTAAATCATCATCCAGGGCATCAATCTTATTTTTCTTGTTTGAAAGCTGTATTCAGTCTTTTTAGGAAGAGGTTTAATAGATAGTTTATTCTAGAGATACTTTATTTAATTTTTGCTGGATGTTATTCAGTAGAATTGGCACTCTTTAATCGGTGTCACACCATAAGCTTAAAACAGAAATTAAAAGTTTTGTAGGAAGAGGCTAGAAGAATTATGTTTTTGTCAAAATAAGTCCAGTGTCGCGACAATACAACCTCACATTATAACACCCATTTTTGTTTGAACCACAAAAGTTGTTATATCGAGTGTCGACTGTAGTATATTACGACCAATTAGAATAAATAAGTCTAACAATATTTTTAGAAATTTATTTTGGGCATAAATTTAAAAATTTAAGTAAAAAGATTCTTGTGTATAAAAAATATTGTACTACTAAATTGATGTTATTTAAACTGTCTCTAAAAATTAGACATGTTAAGCATTTTTTCGTGCTGTTTTCTACTTAATTAATGTCTCTTGTATTGTATTACTTAAATTTACTTGAAAATTTGTTAACGTACTCTTGAAAATAGTAATTGTATTGATTAATATAAAATTTTGTTTGTTTCTATGTACAAAGACTATGGTGGTGTTAGTGTATCACAGTGGTTTAACTTCAATAATGTGTATGTTTTTTCCCCTCACAAAAATTGGCTTTCTGCTGAAAAAAAATTTTTTTTTTTAATTTAATCAAGTGGCTGTTTACATTGTTATAAATTTATACTTTTTTAAAAATTTCTGTTCTTTTTATTAATCTTTACTGTGTAGTCTTAGAACATTGTTAATTAAAGTAAAACTCATGTTATGGGTAAAGCTTTTAATTTAAAATTCCGGAAAGTGCGGTAGTGTATTTTTAATATAGTAAGTCTGAAAATTAATATTGCACTTTTTAAAAAATTTTTTATCATAGTATTGATATCCTCTTCATTTTTGCTACGTGTCATTGAAGATAATTTGTTTTTAAATAAATTCATATTATTTTTAGAAAAAAAGTATTTAAAAATTTCTTCACATTATTTATTAAAATAATGGTTAGGTTAATTTAGTTTCCCTTTTAAATGTATTCTGTATATTTTATGTTAATTCCGTTGTAGGAAGAAAAAAAAAAAAAGCTATTTCATGTGAAAATACTGTTCATTATAATCCTATTAAAATAGAGATATTAAATAACATTTGTACTTTTTTGCTTTTAATGTAAGATTTAAAATAGATCTTAAGTAAGGGGAATTAGTTATAGTGTACTACAATTGTTTTACTATTGCACTATTTGTTTTATTAGAATAATTACTCACATGTATTTGGGAAAGCTATTGATAATATTGCGGTATTTATTTTGAAGCACACTTGTTTTTTTACTGTCATAGATTTAATCTGCAATGTTTTTGTTAATTTCAGTTCATCAATAAATAATGTATTATAAAAGAAACTAATTTATATCTGTGTGAATATACAAATGTAATAAAACTAGTATAGCAAAATTTAACATTTTAGCGAAAGGTACTAAGCTGTTGCATTCCCTTTTCTTTGACAACTGTCATTTACTGAATTACTGATTTAAATTGATATATATATATATATATATATATATATATATATATATATATATATATATATATATATATATATATATATATATATATATATATATCTTTTATTATAGTTAAAACTTCCTGTCATATAAGTGCTTAAAAATTTGCACTTGTCTTTCTTCTCAAATATATAAACTTCATTTAACTAATAATTGTAAATTTTTTTTTTATCTCATTTAGAATATTTGTTAGCAAAATTTTTTAATAAAAAGTACCTCTAAAATTATCACTCCACAACACTTGATCTATATGAGCAAATAGCTATTGTGATTTTATGTAAAATATACTCTAAACCAGGACTCTTCAAGCTCTAAACATTTTGACACATTCTTTGGAATGTGAATCTATAGTGATCTGTTTCATAGTCTGCACATCGAATTTTTTCAGAGATGAAAACAAACATTATTTTCAAAAAAAGGTTTGAAAACTGAAAAAAGTTATCTGAATAACTACAAACTTAAATAATTCATTTTATGCCTTTTCTTGTTTTTTTTTTCCATTTGTTAAATGTATTTGAATGAACAAATTTATAAAACATTTTAACATAATATGAAGTACACTCACAAATGTAATTTGTTGCATCCCTAATAATATTGACTCACAATCCAGTTTAGGGAACATACCATTCAAACACTTTTTCTTTCTTTCTTTTTTTTTTTTTTTTTTTTTTTTAATATTTCAACATCATATGCATAATTTTTCATTCAAAGCAGGATTTTTTAAATTCTTGTAAGTAGTTTACCTTAATTTCTTTTTATCTTTCATTTATATTTATTACCTGAGAAATTAAGTTTATATTTTATAGTATTTAACTTTTAGCTTCTCAAAATAAAAGTTTTATTTACTTTGTCTGCCAAGAAATCCTATGTTTTGTTAGGTTTTAATGAGTTTTAATATATTTCAATAAACTAGAATATTCACAATTTATTATGAGTTCTGAAACTTTAGTCTGCCTTCTTGCCTCTTAAAAATAGTATGTGTTGTATAATTTTCAAGTTGGTGAAAAAAATTGTTTTAGTTTTTTGAATTGCTCCTGAGCCTCTTTAATTGTTACCACTGCAGACGAAAAAATTGTAGCTTTTTAATGCAAAAATTTAGGTAAAGGATTATCTAAGATTTCTATAAAAAATAGCTTATGTTTTACCTCAAACTTAATTATAATCATTAAAAATCTAATAATAAATGGGCTTTATTAAATAAAAAAGTTTACTACCAAATTTGACAATGTTTGAAAAATTATAAAATGAAACAGGTAGAAATTTTACAAAAATAACTATTGCATTCAGTTGAATTAATCTTTAGTCATTTTTATTTTTGATCGTCTAGAATCTAAATGTATTCTTTTTATTTACAAAGTTAAGAATAATATTTCAGTTAACTCAGCCAACTTTGTTAAGTATGTGATTCTTGAGAATATAATGTACTTATTAGGGATTACTGAAGTTAAATTATAATAGGTGTTAACATTGTATTTAGCTTATTTCTTTGTGTCTAAATGCTTAAGATTCATGTAAGAATATATAGTATTAAAACTATGTATTTATGCATTATGCACTTATGTAATTTTAACATTTATTGCGTTTCTTTGTTCTTTTTTATAAAATAAAAATAAAATCTGTATCATTTGAAAAAATATTTTTATTCAAACCTTAAAGGCTGTCTATAAATGTGTATATTAGAATTACTGTTGTAAATTAGAAATTTATCAAATGGAAACAGATTTTTTTTTTATAATTATAAAATATACTTCTCATGTATCAAACTTTTTAAAGCTTTGCATAATTTGTCTAACTTTTTACAACTAAATAAAATATTAACTATAAGTAATTCAAGATATTTAAGTTTATTTCTGGTATTGTATTTATATTTTTTGCATGTAGTTGCTCCATTGTTTAAGGTGTATTACCAGTAGCTTATTATTTATTTTTTAAAAGAAGAATGACAGACTTATTTTATTTACCTTGAACAAACAAATAAATTTACCAATTTCATTAGAAATTGTATATTCTATGGTGAATTTTTTGTAAGTTGTTAATACCTTACTGCTTATATTGTAAAACCTATAATAAAAAGTGTTTCTTAATCCCAAAATTAGTTCATTTGTTGCTGTCATCACATTTCAATCATATTAAGTATACATTTAATAAAGAATAAATTCTTTGTTATTGTTTACACGAATAAAGAATTATACAAAAATATTTTTACATCAATTTAACCAAGTGCTCAGCATTCGTGCTGGAGCTATATAGCTTTTTCATTCAGGGGACTTGGTTTGTTTAGAAGAACCATACCTTAAAAATTTGCAGTGACTTAATACCAATTGGTATTATGCAGAGGCATGTAAAATTACCAAAGCGTTTGGTCTGCTAACATTTAAAAATTGTGCATGTTGTCTGTATAAGAGCTAGTTTTATTTAAGAATAAAGCAGGGTTTTGTTCTTAATATTTTTAATTTTGTTAAAATTTTCAGGGCATATTTTTTATGTGAAACTATTAAGAAACTTATAGTTACTTAACTAAATTGTGTACTATTATATGTAAACTTATACTGTTATAATTTTTAGTTTTGCAGAAGGTCAAAACTGACAATCCCCTGGAATTTTGAAAAATATTCGTCAATTTACGTAAGGTAAAATATTTTGTGAAACAAATAGACCACAGCGCAGACAATTATATTTTATTTTTTGCCATGAAGGTTAAAGGTAATTTAAAAATCTTTGAAATAAAGCTACTTTCTTCGTATGCCAAAAGCTACTTCTACAAGTAACCACAATAGTATATGTTGGTGAATATCTTAGAATAATATCATCATAATACATATTTAGATCCTCAAAAATTCTCTTTTCGAAAAATTTAATTCCTATTGGATAAAGAGTAGGTCAGTCATCATGGGTATGCATATGTTTACCTTGATAATCTCAAAATATTTGCTCTAATACCTCAGACAATTAAAAAAAAATATGAATTATCATTGATTTGAATTTAGTTTACTTAAAAAAAAAAAAAAAAAACTTTTAAAAAATGAATAATTTCGAAAAAAATTTAGCTGATGAAAAAACTTTTCTGTTAGCCGGGTGCAAAGAAATTCAACTATTTTTATTTTTTAAATTTTATTTAATTTTTTTTTATGCTGTTTAATTTTTTCGTTATTAAAATATAAATGAAAAAAATATATAAGTTGTCGGAGTTCTTCATTTTTTGCCGATTTCACACTTTATTCCGGCGTGCCAAATTTTTACAATTTCTTTTCAAGTGTGAAGCCTTTAGAGATACTGTAACTGCATGATTATTTCGTCAACCTCAAAAATCGGATGATGATAATAAAATCATAATAAAAATATATAAGCCATAAATAAAAATATAATAAACTCTGAATATTTCGTGAGTTGAATGTATTTTTATTGTCATACAGAATGATAAGATTCTTGCAACCGTATAAAGATTGTCATATAACAAAACAAAAGTACTGTTCCATTTCTCTGGTGCAGTGGCGTACGCAGATTTTTTTCAAGGGTTCGTAATTTTCAGAAATTACTAAAAGAAATTCGAGTATGTAATAAATCACTATTACTTCCCTAATTTAGACAGCTAGACAATTTTGACTCTTTATTTCGACAACATTGTTTAGTTAAATTTTGTTTTTATTTTTTAAATTTAAGAGTATAATTTTTTTTATAATAAGAGGTAAAATATTTTATTTTTATTAAAAAGTAGGAATAAATCAGGCCAGAAAAAACTACTCGTACTGTAACAGCTACCTAAATAATAACCATATAAATGTGAATATTCCATAGAAAACCAATAAATTTAACTAAAAAATGACTTACCAACAAATAGGGAATTAAACCAGTATACAAACACGCTAAAAATTTATTGATTTATACTGTAATATCCAAACGACGGTTTTTTTTTGCAAGTTCGTTTAAAATATCTTCGACAGCTGGGGTAAATTTTCTATGAATGCTTAAGAGCGCCAATCCATTCATTCTATTATTTCCCGTTGAGTTGCGTAAATAAATCTTCAAACGGCGCAAAGTCGAAAAGGATCTTTCGTTTGAACTCGTTGAAACAGGTAGAACGACCAATATTTCTAGGAGTTTGAAAATGTTTGGTGTTATATCTTTATTGCACATTCCAAGAGCATCCGCCGTAGTTTTTGGAACACTACCTCCGTCTTCACTAATCCTTTTTAATCTTTTATACCAGAGTTTTAGTTAAGACTTAAGGCTTTCTTTACAGGTATCCAAATCTCCAGCGTAAAATTCCTCTAATGCTTCAAAAGCCTTTATGTTTGAAGGTTGGCAAATGAAAGGATCGGCAGGTAGAAGACACTGAAATCCTTTCAAAATGTCACGATGCGATACAAATCTTAAGTTTAATTGTGTTATAAAATTTTGTATAAATGGAATAAAAACACTAACTCTGAAATATGTTTCCGGTGTCGATGAGGGAAAATTATCGCGATTTTTCTGTCTTCCTGTTATTCTAGGGATTTGCATGGAAGTGGAAGATCCAATGCTTGTTAGCATAAGAGAAGAAGAGCTGAATATTTCAGAGAATGTTTCAGTGGCATTTTCACGCATTAATTTTAGATCTTTAATGACATCTTCTGCAAGACTCACTGCCTCTATCAAATCTATGCTTGTTTTTTGTAGGTATCTACAGAGATGGATTATTATGGTGAAAACTTTGTAAATGCACAAAAGAGATATTACGAACTGGCAATTAGATACTGTGCACAGTAAAGAATTAGCCTGGGTAGCTGATTCCTTATCCTTCCATTCTGATATTTTTTGTAGTGTTTCGGCGATAGGCTCGAAAAGTTCCACCACAGCGGTTACTGAGTCGTATCTTTCCATCCAACGGGTTGCACATAGCTGTTTAATTTTCTCCCTCTTAGAGCTGGTTTCCATCTCCTCTATTGCTGAAGATAGGACATACTGTCTTTTTGGCGTATTTAAAAAGTCGTATAATGTTTTAATTGTCCCTAAGCAATTTCTAATGCCAGTTATTTCGCATGCATTTGATACAGACAAATTGAGGCTATGAGCAGAGCAATGTGCATAGAGTGCTGATGGGACAATACTTCTTACGTGGGCTTGTTCACCATTAATTTTTCCACTCATTGTCCCAGCAGTTTCGATCGATTTTTTGTGATAAAGACATTTCTCGTGTTCAGAAAATCGCTCTACAGCATTTTTCCAGCTGTCAAATTTTACATTGCACAGTTGGCCTAAAGGTTGCTTTCCAGAACCGGCACCACTTGGGGCGAAAAGTACACAAAATTTGCAAAAAGCACCACCCTTCACCTCTGAATATGCAAGCCATTTCCAGCGATAAAGCCATTTGTACTGAAATTTCAATTTTCTTTTTCCTTCTTCAGGAGAAACAAATACTGGATTGGGTTCCCAAACATTTTTAAGTATATCCAGTTTTTTATCCTCGCATGTATTATCTTCTGAAAAAAGTCCAATGTCATATGGGTGGGAAGTAACACTTTGAGGGCCGCTTTCACATTCATCAGATTCTGTTACGCTAGAAACGTTTTCTTCAACGGAAGTATCACATTTCTGTTCAACAGAAAAACTTACATTGGTACTAGATGCTGTCACCTCACTAATTTCAGGTCGTGATTTTTTCTCAAAGTAATTAAAAATTGTTAAATTCTTGCGTTTAGACATCCTAAAGATCCAAGAACAGCAAAAATATATACATATATATTGGCCCAGAAATATCCACTAAGCTACGATCTCAAAGTTTCGAGCTGGAATGAATAACTTCAACGAGCACAGAGTCTCCAAAACAAAACAGATTTAGAAACAAGCTCCGAAGGACAAGCGGCAGAGATAACTCTTAGTCTGACTAAAATCGAAAATAAATGTAACCCCCTTTCATATAATTTTTTTAACCGCATCTACAAAATTCTCGAATTGTCTCAAAGGCGACAGAACGTCTAGGATTCCAGACCTCGCGAATGCCAGCCAGTCTCGAAAACTATCGCGACTGGCAGGTCAGAAAGGAACCAGTGATCGGGGCTCGCCCGTAACAGTATCACGTGAATTTGGTTTCAAAAATACAACCCTATTATAGTAAATGTTTTATCAGTATTCTGAGAAATACCGTGAGAAAAAAAAAGTAGGCATAAGGCAAATAAAAATATATAGTCTTAAAAAATACTAACCCGCATAATTTCTACTAAAATTTTTATTTTTGTCTGTATTATTTTGTAAATTCACTTTGTCTGAGCTCAAGGGGGGGGGGGTTAAACCCCTAAACCCCCCCCCTTGCGTACGCCCCTGCTCTGGTGATAGAGATAAAGTTGCAAATGAAAATCACCGAATTAATTTAAATTCAAGTTTGCTTTTTTATTTTTTGGTAATGTCTATTGAAAAAGCTGAATTTACTTGCATCAGCCAAATGGTAGAGTACCAACAAAAATGGCAAAACTCACTAAAAAAAAGCAATACATTTGCTCACAAAAAAATTATTTTATAGCAATGATTAATCTATATTTAATGTTTCAAATTCTTTCATGAAAGTTTCTCAATGTTTAAATTTTTCGTACATCAAGAGTTTCTATTATCGAACAAGAAAGAAAAAATACATATAAATATCGAAATTTTAAATAAAGTTTTGATTTACTCTTACACAATCTTTGAGATCCACTTCAGCATTTTATTTGATTTGAATCAATGATTAGATGTTTAAAAATATATCAAAAAGTTATGAAAACTTTTTCACTTCTCTAATATCAAATTACACACTAAAAATTGATCGAACACAGAGTTGAGTTGTTAGTGAGAAGTCACTTCTTTAAAATGACGTCATAGTAGTTATTTTTTTATTAAGCTGGTATTTGTTTGTAATTGCTGTTGCGAGCCAGTTTAAAATGACTTAAAAATAGAAACATATTTATACATTGATACGACTTTGTTTATTGGTACCGGATAGAAGAGTTTAGTATGTTTGAAAATCCAATGGGGTATTTTTAGATAATCCTTATTATTAAGTGCATTCATTTCATAACAAAATTTGAAAATAAAATCTCACAACAATTTGAAATAACTGCAAAGACTAAAATAAAATGTTATGAACGAAACTTTTTAAGTGGACTACAAAATGGGAAAATATTATATTTTTGTCAGACCAATAATGCGGCATTTTCGGAAGATCTGAGGGAGTTAAGCAAGTTATAGAAAATTATTTCGAAAGTAAAACAAGTAATACTACACTTTCTACTTTTGATCTTACAAAAGGAGAATTACTCTCCGCCTTCCGGTACGTTTGTTAATGGAAATCAGTTTTTTATTGACATCATTCTAGACCGTGTTTTGTGTTTACTATTGTATGGTTTGGAGACAGTATTTGCAGATGTTTCAACTTCCTGTAGGAGATTCACTTGCATTGACTTATAAATTATTTTTTTTTTTCGTTTTATTTGTTTCCGATGGCGAAAATTCCGATCTTCGTTCGTTCTGCTTTTGGGTGCACTGTGCGTCGAAGCTCTAATTTGTTCTCCTGCAATTTTTAATTAAATTATCTTTTACCAATAATGAATGTTTTTAATTTTATAAAAATAAATTGTAAATATGACATTGAATAACTTTTTTTTAATGGCGGGCACTGGGAACTATTGTCCATTGGCCACAGAAAGTGCCAGAACTGCTAACTCTCTTTTCGTTACCCAGTGGGCACCTATGGCGAAGCCACGGCGGTGGAGCAGCGTCGCCCACGTCACACTACCACAACTCGCTTATAGGGCGGGTCACATTCACACACAAAGGAGAAAGGACATCGAACACAGATAGAGAGAAAGAAACATCCATGCCTTGCCCGGGATTCGAACCCAGAACCTTTCTGATGCAAGGACAGTTCCATATGACATTGAAAATTGTCTTATATTTAAAAAAAAATTACAAGAAATTGGAAAAAATAATTTTCATAAAATTCCTGATATGCAATGTGTAGATCAGGGTCCCTAAGGGGTCATATTTTGCGGGTCTGCCAACTTCTCCTAATTTTTAAAACATTTGGATCAATAATATTTAAATAACATTGATTTTTTTTCTGAAAAGTTAAAATACATATTTGAAACTAGGTGATCGAGATACCCCAAATTCAGTGCGGACTGCACACAGTCCTCTAATATCCCTGTCATATTTTTAACAAAATCCAATCACCGACTTTCAGTTTGCACCATCAGGGGCAACCCCTTGATCACTGTGCTATTTTTATTTATTATTTTTATAAATGCTACGTACATTTGACACCTTGTCCAGGTTACTATATCCAGAATTTTTCACTAAGAAGAAAGCCCAGTTTTTGAAATCTGGAACATTAAACAAACTTGCATTTGGTACTCCACAAAAACCTCTGTTTGAGTCAGCTCTCAAAGTTGCATATCGTAATGCCAAAAGCAAGAAACCGTTTATTATTAGAGAGACGTTAATTCAGCCATGTGTGCTGGAAATGGTTGAATTAGTTTGTGAACTGAAACAGAGAAAAAAACTTGAGGCTATTCCAATGTCAAATGATGTGATACATTCAAGAATAGTTTAAATTTCTTGCAATATCTTGAAACAGATCATCGATAAATTGAAAGCATCGACATTTCCCTTTAGTATGCAACTGGAATAAACTGCAGGCATCTCGAATTGTAGTCAACTTCTTGTTTTTGTTCGTTACGTGTCTCTTGATACCATCAAAGAAGAATTTTTATTTTGTAAGTCTCTTTTGCGAACTACAAAGTCAGTTGATACAGGGCCGTCTTAATAGCAAGCAGGGCCCCCGGGCACAGAAATGCTTTGGGCCCCTATTACATTTCATACTGTTTAAAATAGAACTAAAAAACTTTACATGCATAAAATTAAGCATTTTTTAGATATGCAATAATTTTGACAAAGATAAAACACATTTTTATAGCCCCAAAAACTCAATGCACATAAAATAAAGCATTTTTAAACTAGGCATAATTTTTCTTAAAAAAATGAGATGCTAACAAATTGAAATCCTCAAATAGTAAGTAATTTTCAAAACGAAGAAGCTAATTAAAATAAGTAAATTAAAAAGCATAGGGGTATAGAAAAAATTTCTTGTATTTTATTTTGTAACCGTCGCTGAACAGCCGACCCAACTTTTGGGTTTACGACTACTAATGTTCAATTACGCAGCCTTGCAATTTTGAATCAATCCAGAAGATAAGGAAACTCCTGGATCAGTACCCCCTGAGGTATGACTTGTTAGGGGAACATGGAGGACTTTGTGACTCGACAGACTTAGCGTGTATCAGTCACCATTTACTACACGGGGAATTTTCGGTCGGCGGAGATCGAACCCACGAACTCTGGCCCAGTGCCCTACCAACCAGGCTATCCCGGCCAAGGGTTAAACAATTTCTTCATTTTTTATTATAACCGTCATTGAACAGCCGACCCAATTTTTGGGTTTACGACTTCTAATGTTCAACTCTGTAGCCTTTTCCTTTTGAACTCAATATAGAAAACAAAGGAGCTCTTGTATCAAGTATCGGGAGAAATTTTGCATTCGTGGAGTACTTTTTCAGTGGAACTAACCCACATTTACATTACAAGGAGATGAAGACCACGAGAGCCTCCCACGGTTAGTCTGACGACAAAGGAACTCTAACCCATGATCCGTCTGCCAGTGAGGATATTTCACGTCAGCACTGTGGTCTGTGCAAGCCGGATGCAGATTCGTATCGACCAGCCATCATTGAATTCGTACCCGGTTCACCTCATTGGAAGGCGAACGCTCTATCCCCTGAGCCATCGCGGCTAGGGTATAGTAATTAAAAAAATTCAAAAGGTATGAATTGTTTCGTCAAACTATTAAAAAATCAGTTATTATAATATTAATATTTAAGCAATGCACATCAGACATAACCAGTTTAAAAGTTGCTGTCGTATGATTCGAAACATTTTCAATTATTACTTTAATTAACTATAAATACTAAACAGAGTTGGTTGCGAAGCATATTTAGTTGTTGTTGTAGTTCATTTACGCCACACTGGAGCTGCACAACAGGCTATTGGCGACGGTCTGGGAAACATCCCTGAGAATGATCCGAAGACATGCCATCACAATTTTGATCCTCTGATGAGGGGATGGCACCCCCACTTCGGTAGCCCAATAACCTGCACGCGAAGTCGAGCACTTTACGGTAGAACAGTTTAGCGAGGACCCATATCGCACATCCTCGGTCCCTACGCAGACTGATCCAAGTGATTACCCACCCTCACACTGACCGTAGCCAGTGATGCTTGACTTCGGTGATCTCAAGCATATTCAGGGACATTATCACTTAGGGAGTTGAGCACCTAAAAACTTCATTTTAACGAATAAAAATAGATTTCGGCTGACTTTTTATTTTTCCTAGTGATAAACTATTCAAACTATTGGTGTTTGCATGGTAATCAATCACTATTCTTAGAAAAAAAAATGCGCACTTTTTACACTAGTATATATCTCAGAAAGCATGCAACCTTACGGCTACCTTCTGTCAGAATTTTCTTCTTATTGTCAAACGAAAGTGTTTGTACTAAAAACCTTTTTTTAATAAGGCAAAAATATTGCAGTTTTTAAACCTTTCACCCTAAAAGGATGACAAATTATTTTTTAAGACCTTTTTTTAAAATAAATGCTGTCTCTTAAGTAAAATGGTCACTTAGGTCCATAATGACGTTTCAGCTGACGTCACACACTAACGATAGGATCAAACTGCATTGCTCATTAAAATTTCATGACAAGGTGGATTATAGCTGAGCATGCAAGACTTAGTGAAAAGAAACCTTATACTAATTACCTAGGTTTAAGAGTATTTTCACCTTGAGACTAGCTTTATTAAAGGATTTGTTTCACGCTTAAAAACTCTAAGTCAACCTCGATTTAAGGTTTTTATATAGAAGGTTGTTTTTCAAGGTTTTGGACTAGGGTAATGTGCGTAGAATAGAGCAGATTGTCACAGATCTCCTTTTAAGGTTAGAAGATTTACACGTAAGCCGCATAACCAACCTTTTTAGGTTTACATTAAAAGGTTTTTGCAGAGTGAAAATAAACCATATTTTGCTATCTGGGATTTATTTTAAAAATTATATGATGCAAAGTTGTTAATTCTTAGTTGCTGTTTTTTTAATACAATTTATAAAAAGTAAGATTCTCGAGGGCCCCCTGAGTGCCTGGGGCCCCTGGGCACTGCCCGGGTGTGCCCATGCGTAAAGACGGTACTGAGTTGATATTTTACCAATGTTAAATGTTTTCTTTATCGCTCATTATCCTGTTGAAGTATGGTTGTGGGCAAGCTCTGAAGGTAAGGAAGGACAACTGGCTCCATCACCTCGGAGATGTAGTGCTGGCTGTTTAAAGTACTTGCAATACGTACTAGAGGAGTGCGAGAGTGATATCCAATACCGCCCCATAACATAATACCCGGTGCAGGACCAGTGTGGTGGTGCATAACGCAGCTGTTCAGCGTCCTCTCTCCACGGTGTCTTCAGACTCGAATGCGACCATCTTGGTGTTGGTTGCAGACAGAAGCGTGACTCGTCAGTAAAGGCAATTTGATTCCATTCTGTCGTCCACATCCTTCTTTCATCGCACCATTGGCTGCGGAGACGTCTATGGTTCTGCGTCAAGGGTAGACGAAGCAATGGACGTCTTGCGGACAGACCACTCTGCTGTAAACGCCGTCGAATGTTACGCTCAGACACTGGATGACTCGTTACAGACTGAATGTGCTGTGCTGTGGTTTGTGTTGTGATCAGTCATTGTCATGCGCACAATTTGTCTATCATCACGTGAAGTGGTGCACTGAGGTGGATGCAATCGAACACGTCGGTCCGTCGTACCCTCCTGTATCCAACGATCACATATCCGCATTACAGTTGTTTGGTTTCGTCCAACACGACTACTGATTTCCCTGAAAGATAATCCACGATCTCGGTAGGCCACTATCCTTCCTCGGTCGAACTCGGATACTAGATCAACAATTGATCGTTTTTTGAAAAAACCACAATTGCCACACAATTTTGAAAAACACAATTGCCAACTTGAAATCGTCAAAATCTTCAAGCCTTAAATAGCGCTTTGAAGTGGTGCCACAGGCGCGAAATGTGCGTCTAAGCAGAAATTCTAATTATTTGCATATCTCACCTCCGCTAATGCATGTGGTAAATTTCCTGTTATTTACATGCTTCCTTCAGATTGTTGCATTTACGGTGGCCAGCAGTGTATTATCAATAGTTATTAAAACTGTGAATTTTATTCCAAGTAGAGCTCTAAATAATCGTCTTTTTAAGACACTGTGTCAAGAAATGGACGCAGAACATGAGGTACTTCACGGAAGTGCGCTGGCTGTCACGAAGGTAGGTTTTGAAACGAATTTTCATGTAGACGACAGAAGTATAAAAAGAAAATAGTTTAAATAATGTCTAAAACTTTTACTTTTTTACTACATAATGTTGAAGATATTTCATCATAATTTTTTTTTGTATATTTATATTTTTTTTTCATAATTACTCTTTTGAGATTTCATGACTGATGCTTTAAACCAGACACTCTTGCTTGCCGACTTCAATATTTATATTTGATACTTGAATATTCTTAACTCTTTTGTGTGTGTGTGTTTTTTTTTAAGTGTGTGTTTACTTTTTTATTTGTCAGTCTCATTTCTATACTTATCTAGATACTCGAAAGTGACTCGTTCAATTAATTCTGCTTTTTTCCCCTTTGTATCGTATTGCATAGTCTTGAATAAAAGTTTTTGGAATTAATTAAAAAACAAACTTGAAATTTTTTTTTTTATTATTCGTCACTCTTTAACGAAAATGTCAAAATATTATGCCGTTCTTTTAACATTTTTCTTACATTTCTTTCTTTTCCTTTTTTTCTGGACTAATTTAAAATTTTAAAAAATTGGTTCTGGATTCGCAGTTTGTTATGTGCATCACAAGATATACCTTAAAAATGGTGTTTAACTTAATAGTTAACTTAAGTATTTATGGGGCAATTGCTCTATATGGGAGAAATCAAGTGTAGAATCTACAAATAAAAAAAACATTCGATTGGTTTAGTTGATTAATTTAGGTAATTAAAATCTTCCTCCTCATCGTCTGTCGAAGCTTTTTACACACTGTTTTGGTCAAATTTATTTCGTAATTTTTAAAAATGGATCAATTTTTTTAATTAGTAAAAAAGTTCCTTTAACTATGAAAAATTTCATTATTTCGCGGAAAACAAGTCCTCTTTTATGGACAATTTGCTAACATTTTGTGGACAACAGCATTTCTTTTCAATAACTGACTCCTATATTTTCAGTCAGAAAAAATTGCTTCATTAGTTCTTTGTCATTGAGTCATTACTTTTATTGACATTTATTCGGCCAACTACACTTCTACAATGTCTTAAAAATATTGCACCATTAATAAATGTACTATTAAAAAGTTATTTGGCTATTACGAGCAGTGCCGTAACTTCACCCCTCGGGGCCCTGGGGCAAAAATCTTTGGCGGAGGCCCTTTCAAAAACTTTCACTACTCCATCTCTAATCGTCATTTTAGCTATTTATGTATTATGTTAGCGAATATGTTTATGAAAACAAGTTATTTGTTCGCATATAAATTGGATAACAAAACATTGTAAGTTTTCCACATGGCAAAATACAAAATTTCAGCGAAATCGATTAATCCTGAGAAATTAAATTAAAAAAAAGTCGTACTTATAAAACTCAATTTCTCAAGCACTAATCAACCAATTTCGCTCAAATTTTGTATTTTCCATGTGGAATTAGATACTTTAAAATGATTAAAAAAAATATATGCCTTGCGATTCAAAAGTTTTCAGACTATTATTGTCCCGTAGTGGACTGATCGTTAAGACACGGTTCCCAGCAGATCACCGAAGTCAAGCCTCACTGGCTGCTGTCAGTGTGCGGGAGTGTGACCACTTGGATCAGTCTGCGTAGGGACCGAGGGTATGCGGTATTGGTCCTCGTTAAACTGTTCTACCATAAAATGCTCGACTTCGCGTGCAGGTCGCCAGGCTACCGAAGCGGGGGTGCCATCCCCTCTGCAGAGCATCAAACCTCAAGGGATGTTTCCCAGACCGTCGCCAATAGCCTATTTTGTAGCACTAGTGCAACGTAAATGATCAACAACATCAGACTATTATTAAATAAAAAATACTAAATATTTACTAAAAGTTATTTTTTGCATGGAGTTATCTTTAGATAAAAGAATTTTATAATAGTGTGCAAAATTTTTTCAATTCCCTTAACATTTGGGGGTCCAAACTTTGGATAGCTCACCCGACCCAACTATTGGGACCATATTTCCCAGATTACAGCTACCTATATTACGGGGGTTAGAAAATCGAATCGGTTGAACAAAAGTTATGTTTATTCAGGGAAAGTATGTTTTTGTGCAAGATTACGTAACTTAAAATAAAATATCGTGCACTAATTAATTTGCATATTTGAAGTCACACCCTCGAATTATTAAGATGGAGTCCTAGAACGTGAAGATCCGATCATTAAATTAAAAGTTATTCAGCATGGTACGTTTTTGGTTCACTGCACGTAAATGTTAGCAATTTACGGCATCTCACCCAAGAAATGACTAGGGGGGGGAAAAGGCTATTCATGTTGTCTCCTCTTGTCCCCCATGCCCACAGTAGCCTCCTTTTCCTCTAAATATAATGCTAATCATAAAATACCAATTTTATAAACCTGTTGAATCCGGTTACTATACCGTTAGGAAGGTCTTTTCAAGACAAAATCATTATAATAATTAAAATTATTTTTTAATTTCAAATCTAAAAGTTTTTGATCGCGTTATGGAAACTGAAGGAAATTATAGACTTTTTTTTCTATCGGCACATATATCCACATTTTAAAAAGTCCTAATTGAAAAAATAAACAGAAATTTTTTCTCTATATACATCGATTAACAAAAAACGAAGTTGCTTTACTCCAATATGGACAGGTCCCTAGAAAATATAGCTATATTTTGAAAAGAATTCGTTCTTGAATATTTGGCCTATGTATTCATGACGCCATGTAATCATATCTCTGGTTCAAAGCTAAAACGACACTTCTGCACTCACTTCTCATTCAAATAACATGAGAAGATAGTGCAGAAGGGTCGTTTTAGTTTTGAACTAACGATATGTGGCAAAATTATGACAAAGAGTAGTAGTTTTTTTTTTTTTTTTTTTTTTTTTTTTTTTTTTTTTTTTTTTTTTTATGAAAGAAAAATGAGAAAAAATCAAAGCATATTTGCTAATTAAAAAAAAATTATTTTTAATGGTTTATCATGGCAATGAATTTTAATTGCTACGGATTTCTAAGCTGATGTTCATAGCTTTTTTATTAAATTAAGTATGATTTTCTTTATATAAAATAAAGATTGCATTTCATTTTTTATTGAAAACAAAGTTGTTAAAAACCCTAAAAATTCGAAGTTCCAATTTAAAAAATTTATAGGTCTTAATAATTTAAAAAATATAAGATCAGAACAAAATCCATGCACACAATAAACAGTAAAATTATCAATTAAAGTACTATACAAATTAAATTTTATATACGAACATAAAAAAAAGCAATTTTTATGTTACCACTCTTATAAAAGAATTCTAACAGTATATAAATATAAAATTTAAATGTATTAAATGAGTTAATGCAAACATTTACTTACCTCCTTATAAATAAATTTACATTTGGTTTTCTTGTTTTCCAAAGAAAATTTTTATAAGAATGGGAATTATTGATATCACGATTTATGTTAGAAAAAATGAAGTTGCAAATAATTTCAAAAACTCTTAATTAAAGTTAAATTTCAATTTCAAAAATTGAACAAAACAAAAGGTAACAGAAAATTTATATCTCAATTAAGAATGGTTAATTTAAATGACGCAATTAAATGAGTTAAAAACTGGAATTTAACTGCAACGTTTTACGTTTGTCTCAGAAAAAATCTCTTGACAAAATGACCTAAGTAAATGTTAACAAGAGTCATCCCCTTGGATCCCTTAAAAGCTTACATCCGTTTTCCTTGAACATCTAGATAATTTCTAGTTTAAGACAACTTAAGGGACATATAGATGGTACTGTAAATATATGACATTTTAATAAAAGCACAAAAGAGCCCAGGGTCATAAAAATTATTAAGGCAATTTAAAGAAGGAAAAGGTCATTTTCCCATGGTGTAAAAGGAGATGGCTATTTTTTGAGGAGTCAGATAACTGTGGGTCAACTGTGTGGGGGGTATGAAGGTTTTAACACCTTCATACCACCCACAGTCAAAAGATGCTTTCAAATATATCTATTTGTCTCAGTGTAGAATGCATTTTTCAGGATGCAAAACAGTGGTGCTTATTTTAGTTTTCTAAACACTTGTTATGTTTTTTTATGATGTGCTCCTCTTCTCTTTTCGTGTTTCTGTTTTAAATTTTTTTAATAAATTAAAAGTTGTAATATGTAGAAAAAAATTTAAACAAAACCGAAGCATTTTTCTTGGGGGGGGGGATTTCTATTTCAATTTGAAAAATAGCTATCAAATTGGGAAAAAAAATAAATTTCTTTTTCTGAAATTCTCAATTCTGTTTTACTTTATTATAGCGAATGTCAAATTTTCAGAAGGGGAGGCTAAAGTTTTCGATTTGGAAAATAGCTTTAAAGTCGAAAATAAGAGTTAAATATAAATTTCACTCGACTTTATTCTTGCGAATGTCTGAAATTCAGAAGGGGTGAAGTATATTCTTCACCCCCTCACTTTAAGAAGAAAATAAAATTTTCTTTTTGAAAAATAGCTTCAAAGTTTTTTTTTCCTTTTTTTTTTAAACAATTTTACTGGACTTTATTATTTCAAATGTCTAAATTTCTGAAGATACAAAATTTTTTTTAGCCCCCCTTACTTTATATCAGAAGAAATTAAACTTTTCTATCCCCTTACTATAATTTAAGAGGAAAATGAAGTTTTTTATTTGGAAAATATCGTCGAAGTTATGAAACAAAACAATTCTATTAATGTCTAAATTTCAGAAAATGAGAAGCAAATTTTTCGCCCCCTTACTTTTATTTCAGAAGAAAATAAAGCTTTCTATTTGGAAAATAGATTCAAAGATGACATTTTTTTTTTTTTTAGTTACCAATTTTTATTATTTTTGAGCACTTTGAAATTTCAGAAGGGGCGAAAAACTATGTTCGCCCCCTCATTACTATTTCGGTAGAAAATAGAGTAAAAGTTGGAAATAAAATACTTTTTCTACTTTTACTTTACTTTTTCAAAAGTCAAAAAACATATTAATCGCCCATAACAGAATAACTTGATGTATATCTTCAAAGCTGAAAAAGAATAGCTTTTTTTTTCCTCTAAAATTACCTATTTTACTAGACTTCGTCTTGGCGAATAACTAAATATCAGAAGAGGCAAGGCACATAAATGTTAGAGGAATATAAAGTTTTCTATTTCAAAAATAGCTTCATAATTTGTGAAAAGGTGTTTTACCGTTTTTTACCCTTCCCTTTATGTTATAGTAGGTACGCAATTACAAAAAAGAAAATTTTCATCAACACTATCTTAACACAATTTCTTTCCTACATATATATAATTAGAGTGCTTTATTTTGAAAAAAAAAAAACATGATGTGGTCTCTTCATATGAGGCCCCCTTGACCGTCGGGGCCCCGGGGCGGTGCCCTGACGTAGTTACGGCACTGATTACGAGACATAATCCTGTGAGAACTTCTTTCTTAAATATGAAAACACAATTATTTTAAAACTAAGAGTCTTTTCCGAAAACACAGGAGCCGTAAAATACTGCGATGTTAGCAACAGTTCCTATTTTTTGCTCCTAGTCCTTTAACTCCTCTCACATATTTTCTATTCATATTACTAACAGCAATAAAACTTTATTTTTTTACCTTTCTTAGAGTTTCTATCAGTAAAGCCTTTAAACCGAAATTTCTAGTAAAACAACATTATAAAGCATTGATGATAAAGTTGCATTAAAGACATTAACGCATCTATTCATAAACTGATAACTGCAATGAAATGCATGCATATTACTTAACATGGGGGAGGGGGGAAAATACCCGGAGTTTTTTTTCGCTCAGGCAAGAATTGATTCGACATTGAAATAGAAATAGTTTTTTTTTCGATCTCTCTCACTCCTAGTAAACGCCAACAAAATATTCTAAGAAAACAAACGTGAAACTAAGACATTTTTATCATAAAATGCCACATAAGGGATGGTTGTAAAGGGTTTTTATAAAATTTATTTCAATTAATCTTTTTTCCCCCCAGTTTTGTATATCGTGTTGGCCCTTGCGGGACCCTCCGATAATCCGACCCTGAATATTTCAAAAACAGAATAAGGATTTCGTTTCCTGCAAAAATGTACGCATCTGAAAGCGTAAAACAGTTTATAATTACGCATTTTAGCACTTCATTGATTACAGTTGTCTTTCGATACTTCTCATATGTGTCTCCTTAGAGTTATAATCGAAAATCATCAACGAATAACTCTCCATTAATTGATGTGTTTGGTAAAACTGATGAAAATCTGGTTAATTTTAATTCTCTTCTCCCTTTTATTTCTGTTTCTAATAGTAAAATCTCATCTAGTGTATCACGGCATTTTCACTATCTATGAGATAAAATGTTGCTACTCTCAATCAAATAATTTAGTCAAGCATCCTTTCAGACAGGCTATTTTTTCTAATAATTTACATGGGACTTAATAATTTAACTTTTTTTGTCAATGCCCACCTGGATAATGACCTAGGTTATACAGGCATGTAAAGGGCCGATTTGATGGTCACTCTTTCAGAGGCACCATAATAGGTGGGCCTACGTTGCCCCCACAGTAAGGACAGATAGTACAGAGAAGGAAAGAACATCCATACCTTGCTCGGGATTCGAACCCAGAACCTTTCTGATGCAAGGGCAGTTCCCTAACCCCTACACAGGCCGACCGGCTTAATTATTTACATAAAACACTCTATTTTGCAGATTATATGTCATGAGTTTCAAGCAAAAGCCAGAGGACTATTTAAGAAGTCTGGTTTAGATTGATGTTAGAACATAATAAAGTGAATATCGTCATGTCCAAGATTTTTTTTTACTTCACTCTAAGGCTGTTTTTAATTCATTTATGTTCAGTGGTGCATTGCATTCATCCAAAGGTTTTAATGGGCTATTTAAGAATAATTTTTTTTTTTCAATTGCAGAATCTGAATTTATAATTTGATGTCATTTTGTGGACATATTATATTTAGGAGGCTTTTTGGGTTTAGCTGCAAATGTTTCTTGGTCGAGTCATTTTAAAAGTAATTAAATTTTCAAGTGTTGGTGTGCGATGAAATTTTCTCCAGTCACGCTTCTGCGTGGTGGCATTCCTTCTTGACTAAAGGCTAGTTGAGGGAATGACATTCTGTTTTGAGTCACTTCTCAAAGACATTATTGCTTCGTTAAATTCAACTGTTATGCTTGAGATGTGACAAGTTTGCTTGAGATGGCTTTAAATAATATGTGATCATCCTTCATTTTTTTACATGTATGTATTTCTTGAAGAGGGAAAGTCATTCTATAATTACATCTTTACTTGTTATAGACACAATCGTACTAATACATAAAACTCTTATAACATGTAAATAAATTTTAAAAGCTATCTCATATTACAACCCTTTTTTCAATTTATGCATCTACAAAACTAAGAATTTCATAAGTATAAGTCTTTGAAATGTTAATTCATTTTAGTTTTAAACTATCTTATTTGAGTTGTAAATAAATACTTATTTTTTCAGATTTATAAACTCATTCTTTGCTCTTAGGGCATAATAAAGAGGCATAATTTTGCTACATATATTGCTGCTTAAAAAATAATTATTTATCTATTCGCTATAGTGTGTAGTATTTCTTTCAATAATTAAGTAGGTAAAAGTTAGCTTGATGAGTGCTGACGAAATGTCAGAAGAATTTTGCAGATGTGCATGAGTAAAAATTATTAAGCTCCTCAATTTCAATTATTACTGGTTAACGAGCGAAGTGGTCGTAAAAGATACACGGAAGTAATTTAAAGATTGTAGAGCATTAGTTTGCAGGGTGTGATAACTATCCAGTTATATCATGAATAATTAACAATCCTAATTAAATAATGCACATATCTTATTTAATCGTGTTCAGGTGTAAAAGCGTTTTCTCTCTTTTTTTAATTTAAGAAAAATTCTTTTAAACATATAGGGGAGAGTCGGGTAGCCCCGCTCACTTAAGGAGTATTGCTTATATTTCTGTATAATATTGAGTAATAATCAACATTTTTGTATGTTTCTATTGTTTTATCATCCAATTAAATAATGCAAAAAGAATAAACCAAAAAAAGAATAGTTAAACTTAAAAAAATAGAAATTTAAAAAAACATGTTTTTCAGCTCTTTTCAAAATGTGTCGGGTAGACCCGCCCAGTTACAAAAATTGTGTTTTTTGGCTATTTTTTCAGGTGTAAATGAGAATGACCAATGTATTGACAATAGATAAACCTCATTTATCATTTTTATCACAAAATTATTTTATTTATTACATATTTATATACTTTTAGTGAATTCTATCATTCAATAAAAACAAATGTCATACTTTTTATCATTATTAATGTATATTAATATATTATAATATTAATATATATTTTTATTAAATATTTAACCAAAATAATTTAATTTAAGTAACAATAATTAATAACAATAGTTGTTTTTCAATATAAACTTATTTGATTGATCTCTTCTTATAAACTTAATATAAAATACTTCTTATAAAATTACAAATTCACTTTGTATTTTGATTGCATTCAAATGCTTCTGTAGATTGATTCGTTCACAAATAAGTAAGCAAATAGCTTATCATAATATTTATGATTTCTTGATATTAATTTTAATTTAGATATATCAATTACATTTTAAAAATATTTAATTTTTCATTCTTAAATATATAAATTTATGCTTCATAATATGCTTATTAAAACATATATTTGTTGTTAAAAATGCATATAACATTCAAATTTGAAGCAATAAAATAATAATCTTTGCAACCGTACATTTATCGACGAAATAAAATTGGGCGGTGATACCCGACATTCATGTGAGCGGGGCTACCCGAAATCCAATTTTTTTGTAAATTTGTAATTACTCGAACAATTTTTTATATACAAATTTCTTTCTTTGTGCAAATTAAACTTAAGACTACATACTTTATTGCTGTATGTATAGAAAAAATTATTTTTTTAGTATTAAAATGAAGTTTAATCGAAACATTCAACCAAATTTTCTTAATTTCATGACTACTGTATTCAACATATTTTCAAAACTATTGTTTACCATGTTAACAGCTGCATAAATACTTGAAACTTTGAAAATTATCTTTTTTTAATTCAACAATTAATGTCCGATGACCCATTGACTTGAAAAAATATTCTATACACATGAAATTGACTGTGGGCGGGGGTACCCGACTCTCCCCTACTGCATGTTGTGTCATCCAACAATAGAAACTAGCATTTAAATCAAAATCACTTTAATTTCTTAAATCATTATAGGCGCACGAAATTTTATCCTCAATTCATTTTTTTTAAACATATTGTTTTCCTCCAACAACAAATTTGTTAAAATTCTTTTTAATTTTAAATTTTGACTTTACTGCTACTACGTCAATAAGTGGAACGAGAAGTATAGAGATTGGATACCCCTTGACACACAAGGCAAACGATTACCGCTGCCCAACGTAGATACAATCAAAATATGGCTACTGGCCATAATCACGACATAATGGTCATTCCTCATTAAACTCGTTATCAATCAACTCACACTAATTCTTATCAATCTAAATCATTACTCCTTTATTACTGTTCTCAAAATTTTTTTGAAAATTTGACCGTCCCTGGGATTCGAACCCAGGACCCCTCCCTCCTGCAGCGAGCTTGCTTGTCTGGTGGCTTACTTTCCAGTCCACAGTGATACGTGAAGCCTACCACAGTTTCGCTTTAAAAGCTCTATCCTCTCATCTTCGCAATATACCTTTAGGGGCCCACTGCGATCCCCCCCCCCTAATTGGCCTATAAAAATTCTCTTCAGTAGCCTTGTTTGGATCATAGACCCCTACCTAGGGTCCAAGTTTGAAAATTATACCTTGATATTAAAGGGAGCTAGGGGGTCTTGAAATTTGAACCTTTCTCGAGTCAATTTATTTTTTTATTCTTTTTTTTTTTTTTTCCTTTGCGCTTTCTTTGCTGGACTTCACACACAGAAAACACCCCATGCATGCTAGAATATCCAAAATGTTACAATAGAAGTCGAGAAAGAGCAAAAAAAAAATGATTTTCCTGGATTTTTCCCATTTTCCCAATAGAAATTTTTTTTCCTACATGCTGGAACCTCCAGAATATCGAAAAACACATAAAAAAATAATATTATTTAAAATGAACAACAACAAAAAGAAACATTTTTGAAAATTTGACTGTCCCTGGGATTCGAACCCAGGACCCCTCCCTCCTTCAGCAAACTTGCTTGTCTGGTGGCTTACCTTCCAGTCCACGGTGATACGTGAAGCCTACCACAGTTTCGCTTTAAAAGCTCTCTCCTCTCATCTTCGCAATATACCTTTAGGGGCCCACTGTGACCTCCCTAATTGGCCTATAAAAATTCTCTTTAGCAGCCTTGTTTGGACTATAGACCCATACCTAGGGTCCGAGTTTGAAAATTATACCTTGATATTAAAGGGTATTGCCGTATTGCGAGACTAGAGGTGAATTCCTTGCACCGCCGCAAGACGAACTACTGCGAGAGCATTTACAAGAAAGCTAAAGGATAACGCCCGTAAAAGGTGCCAGCCAGCTGTGTTCCTCAAACCACACTTCCGGGAAAATAAAACTTTTATGGTCTCGTGCGAAGCAAGCCTTTCTGGAATTGCTAACGCGCATTTCAGGGGTTCGAAAGTAATACGGGCTATGTCGGGAGCAACGCGACCGACATAGATGTGTGCCGCAGGGAGGACCACGATCGCGTGCGCAAGACTAGGGAGACCCTCTTTTTAGCATCAGTTCCAGCGCAAATGCGCCTTATAATTTTTTCCCGCTCAAGCAGTGTTTCTCAAAGCGTGGAAGTTGATTTTCTTTTTCATCGAATTATGTTCTTCAGTCTGAGATGCCAACTGCTGCGGACGCGCCAAAATTATTTTTAAAACTAGTGAGCTGCGCCCCCTGCTCGCTATTCCCCGAAAATTGCTACGCAATCTTATATAGTTTGCTTCGCTCGCTACTAACTTACGTACATTGCAAATGCACAAAATTCTAAGAATTCAAAACAATCATTCAAATCCATATAACAACTTTTTTTTAAAAAAATTAAATCTTTTTAATAAATACTAAGTCATTAAAATAAATTTGAATTCAGATAAATGACATGTAATTCGTTAAACCTATTAGAAATGTGCTGTATTATAAAATCTTAAAGCGTAACAGCACGGCTGAGACTCATTTTTCAGTGAATAACTAATAACAATAATAAAACAAATTCGCGATATAAATCAAAAATTGTCAAATAAATTCGTGAAAAAAAGCGCTTTCAACAAAATTCTAAAATAGAGATCTATCGACAAAGACTACTCACTTCTGCCTAGCTTAATAGTATGAGATTATCGCAGCTGATAGGGTGAATTTTGGAAGAGATCACATTTGGTAAGAATGCTATCTGATTATTTCAGTTTCCGTTTTTAAAAGCGCTATATGTTGAGCCACCTCAACTAGATTTGGCATGTGACATTTTTAGCGGCAATCATTGGTTGATTTTCTAGTGTTGCCATTCGGGGAGTTGTAATGAGGCTTTTTTTGTCGCCGTGTAAGAGAAATATATATATAGATGGTAAATAACCACAATTTAAATCTCAAATATTTGACTAATTTTGTTTGCTTTTTTAAAAGGTATAGCATGACATATGTATTATAATATATAGTGGTGAATATATAAGCCTACGAATTACTTAGAAACAGTGGTAGATAGCAATCTCATCATCATCATAGTTGGCCAGACAGCGCAATGTGAGCCAATGCCTTCCTCTGATGATTTCTCCATGACGACTTCCGATTTATCTTTGATCTCCAATTTGTTTCATTAACTGCGAGAAAATCAGACTCCACTGAGTCAGCCCATATCAATCGCGGCCTTCCCCACTTTCTTGTTCCAGTGGGTTTAAAAAGCAGCATCTTTTTAATTGAGTTGTCATCACTCATTCGAATCACGTGGGCGATCCAATTCATTCTATTTATTTTTATGTATTTAATTATATCAGGTTGTTTATAAATCTTGTACAGTTCAAAGTTAAATCTCCTTCTCCAGTTATTGTTTTCATTTACACCACCAAGTATACTCCGCAAAATCTTTCTCTCAAATATTGCGATACAATTTTCCTCCAGTTTTGTCATTGTCCAAGCTACTGAGGCGTACGCCAAAACAGGCCGGACAAGAGTTTTGTAGATTAAGAACTTTGTTTTCCTAGAAAAAAACCTAGATTCAATCAATATACTCAGCCCATAGACAGTCCTATTCGCCAAATAGAGTCGGTTTTTTATTTCAGGAGTAATTCTGTTGTTAATGGTAATAATTGATCCTAAGTAAGTAAAACTCCTCTCTGTTTCAAATCTATAAAAATTTATTTCAAGATAGGGGTCTGGGACTCTGGTTTTTGAGAGTAACGTATATTTTGTTTTATCTACATTTATGACCAAGCCCATTTGTCTTGCAGCCAATTCAAGGGAAAGAAATGCCTCTTTCAGAGCAGGAAGGGAACGAACAATTATTTCAATATCATCAGCATATGCAAGTTGTTGTACTGATCTAGTAAAAATGTGACCACTGGTATTGATGCCTGAATCACGAATAACTCTCTCAAGTGCAATATTAAAAAGTAGACAGGAGAGAGAATCTCCTTGTCGAACACCTGTGAATGTGTCAAGATTTTCTGACAGAGACCTCAGAAACTTAATCTTACACTTTGTATCTTTCAATGTAAGTCTTGTCAACTTAATGAGTTTTGAAGGTATTTTAAAAGTATTCATTGTTTCAAAAAGATAATTTCTATTGATACTATCAAAAACAGCCTTGAAATCAATAAAAAGATGTGTCTCAATGTTAAATTCCATTGTTTTCTCTGAAATCTGACGGAGACAAAATATCTGATCTTTAGTTGATTTTCCAGCACGGAATCCACATTGATATTTTCCTATTTTTGAGTCAATGAATGGTAACTGCCTGAGATATAAAATTCTAAATAGTATTTTGTATGAAGACTAATGCCACGATAGTTGGCACAGGTCATAGGATCTCCTTTCTTGTGAATTGGGCACAAAATGCTAATATTCCAAACCGTTGGCATCTACTAAATTGAATTTATTAAACAAAGAATCACAATTAATAAACTACCACTAGATAATATTTATTCGCTGTCCGAAGCAAGTTAGCATCACTGTTTCAAGAATTTAAATTTACGATTGGCTATTTTTTGCAGAGTTAACAGTTAATAATTATAGGTGTCCACATCTGGTTGTGATTTTTAACTTTTGTGCAATTTTTTTTATAGTGTAATAAATTCCACTTATTTTTATAAAGTATAATTTCAGAAAAATTTACGAAATAAAAAATGCGAAAAATTTAGAAAGGGTACACAAAAGTCATAAATTTGAGAAACACTGCCCTAAAAGACGGTAAAACCTACCTTTCCCGCAAAAAGTTGGGTGATATCGTAGTTATTTGTCAAGAAGTCAAAGAGATCACTAGGAATATGGAAGTTGATATAAATAATAAGTTTGTTGTATTTGTTTATTACATCGACCTTGAATTTTATGTCTTTTTTTGCTTTAATTTGATAAAAAAAATTCTGTAATAAATTATTATTTCCAATATAAGATTAAATATAGTTGTTAACTATTTTGTAAAAGTCTAGGTTACGGGAGGATCCTCATATTCTTCATCACTCTCAGCAGTTAAAATATCATTAGTACCAGTAATAATTTTATCAGTTGAATTATGACTTTACAGTTTCTTCATTTTTTAAGAGGTTGAATTTTCTTGGATTGTGACAAAATTCGATTCTGCAATTAGCACAGTGCTTGGAATATCAACTGGTTTCTTAAAATGATGATTTTTTTCATCCTCTGACTTTCCTCCCTGGATACAAGAGCAAATTTTACACTCTTCCCAACACTATTTGAATTTAATACCAAATTTTCTTGTACCAATTGACTTATTTCACTTGTATTGCCAAAAGCGAAATACAGTGAACTGTCAATTATGCACCGGTGTAAGGGGCCCCAACAGAAAAAAGCGCATAAGTAAAAGAGACGCAACGCAAATTGAAGTGACAACATCAATAAATATGTTTCTTAAGATTAAATGTTAATATTTATACTGTTTTGGTATTTACTATAATTATGCAAAGAAAAAATTTAACATACCTAAGGACAATTTATTTTCTTACAAAATAATCACATGTTTGTATTTGCCCACGTATTTAAAAAAAAAGTTTTTCCAGTCCATATGAATGGTTCGAATCCCGCCGTAACCCTGGATGTATTCTTTGTGATGTCTTTCTCTGAATTGTTCTATCTGTATTTTCTACTTGACAATGACTTATAAGCCTATATATTGAGCACACAAGTCAGCAAATGTATGTAATTTCAATAAAATAAAATTCAATAAAATCCATATGAATGGGATAAGGGAGTTTCGGGAGCAGAATTAAATTGTAAATAGTATCATCCACCACGTTCTCATCATCCATTTCATTAGCGATGTCATTAATGTCTTTTACTTCCGTTGTTAATAGATTATCACCAAAGACAATAAATTCATTAAGAGAAACATGTCCATTAGATACAACTTTGCATTCGTTATCACTAAGATCGATATACCAATCATCTTCTACTTCGTTAATTTGATTTTTATCTGAAAATAGAAATTCAGGTTTTTTGAAGCAATTCCTTATACCATATTCATATAATCGAGAATTGAAATCTTTACGTCAACTGCTGCTGATTTGCCTTTTTTCAGTTCTGCTAGATATCGACGAATCAATGTTTTACCCAAGTAGCACAATTCACAAAAACGATATAGTAAAAACTTAGCTTTGAACACTGTACAATATAGTAGCGAAACATTGTACTATATAAAAATGGACTTTTATAACGTATATTCAATATCGCGAAACAATATCGTTCTATATTGTAAAAACGTTGGGGGAACGTCGATCGATATCTCTCAACATTTACAAACACTGTACAATGTTGACCGACATCGTCAACACGATATTCAAGAAACAAATGCTGTGGAATGCCGACAATCGCCAAAATGACGTTATTTGAGAAAATAGAAATTAGTTTTTAAAAATATTCATACCTGTTTGTAACCTGAAAAAAACTGATAACAAAACCGTTCTAGCTTGTATAAAATTAAATTATTTGTTATTACCAAAACTTATAGAATTTTAAAGTCTGCAGCTTAGTTATTAATATTTAATAAGTTTGGGTAGGCAGGTATATTTTACTATTATTCTAGAAAATAAGCTAGAA